>NW_028225181.1:47342521-47577521 GCF_052327205.1 Somniosus microcephalus | reverse complement strand
TCTGTTATCTTCGCTCTCTCTGTCTATCTGTCTGTCTCTCTCTCACTCTTTCTCTCTCTCCCTCACCCTCTCACTCTCTCTCTCTCTCTCTCAATATTCCCTGTGATCTAGCACAGGAGTTGACTCTCTGTTCTCTTCCATTCACAGTCACTCTCCTCGACACTAGTACATTGGATGGTAATCTGGGCTGGTTATCAGAGCCCCCGAATGGGGTAAGTACCTGGGAATCGGGGGCTGGCCTTTACTCCGTATCTAACCCGTGCTGTACCTGCCCTGGGAGTGTTTGATGGGACACTGTAGAGGGAGCTTTACTCTGTATCTAACCCGTGCTGTATCTGACCTGGGAGTGTTTGATGGGACAGTGTAGAGGGAGCTTTACTCTGTATCTAACCTGTGCTGTACCTGCCCTGGGAGTGTTTGATGTGACAGTGTAGAGCGAGCTTTACTCTGTATCTAACCCGTGCTGTACCTGCCCTGGGAGTGTTTGATGTGACAGTGTAGAGCGTGCTTTACTCTATATCTAACCCCTGCTGAACCTGCCCTGGGAGTTGTTAGATCCGTGTGTTAATGGAGACACGGAATGCAGGAGTTGATTTAACAAGTGTTTACTGAACAAAGTCTGGAGGTGAACTAACAACACAAGACGCTACACAGGCTTATATACCCCAGTGGTCACTACTGGTACTACAGTATACAGGGGCTTCAAAAACATAGTTCCTCTTAAAGGTACATACACTACAATTCCTCCCCTTTTAGATAAATAGTACATAACATTTTAAGTAATCATTAAATAACATTTTTACAAGAACAATAATATACACATTTGCTGAAGTTAGTCAATTACAAATTCAGTCTCTCTGGAGGCTTCCTGACTCGGTCCGGATAACGCCTCGGTGGTGCAGTAGGTTCTTTTGGCAAGGTCGATTCGGCTTCAATGTCAGTGTCGGGTTCATCTGGTTCCAGTATCACCGGATCGGAGGTAGATACTATGGGTATCTCTGCTTCATCACTAGGCGTATAGAGTTGTGGTGTAGGTTGTCCTTTTTCGGATGACTCTATGATCTGGTCAGCATGGCGCCTTATTATGCTTTCTCCAATGTCCACGGTATACATCAGCAGTCCTAGTCGTGTGCAAATAGTTCCAGGCTGCCATTTCTCGGTACGGTAGTCCCGGGCCAAAACTGGTTGACCTATCTGGACGGTTCTAGTTGGCCTTTCATTCATGCTTTGAAATTGCCGGTTCTCTACGTCCCTTCTGACGTTTGGCTTGACCAAATCCAGCCGGCATCTTAGTCTTCTATTGAAAAACATCATGGCGGGGGTTTGGTTTGTAACCACATGTGTTGCATTCCTGTACACAAACAAGAAGTTATCTACCTTATGTTGTAGATTTATGTCTTCATTACCCATGGCCTTTATGGCCTTCTTGAAGGTCTGGACAAACCTTTCAGCCAATCCATTGGTGGCGGGATGGTATGGGGCGGACGTGTAGTGCTTAACCCCATTGTTTTTTAAGAACTTCCTGAATTCTTTGGATACAAATTGCGGTCCATTATCAGAACAGATCTGTTCAGGCAGCCCATTCCTGGCGAATATGGTCCTTAATACTGTGATGGTTTTTTCCATGGTGGTGGAGGACATCTTTATTACCTCTGGCCACTTGGAGTGTGCATCCACCGCGATTAAGAACATTGAGTCCATAAATGGACCAGCAAAGTCGATATGTACCCTTTGCCATGGAGATGAGGGCCACTCCCATGGATGTAGAGGGGCTTGTGGTGGGGCGTTTTGGACCTTCTGGCATCCTAGACAGCTCTTGGTCATTTCTTCGATGTCTCCATCGATACCTGGCCACCACACAAACGCTCTGGCTAAGTTCTTCATTTTCACTCCACCCAGATGCCCCTCGTGAAGCTCCTTTAGCACTCTATCCTTGAGTTTGGGTGGAATCACCACTCTGGATCCACACATCAAGGTTCCTCGGCACACTGACAGCTGTTCTCTTCTTTGCGAGAATGCTGGCAACAGTGGTTCGCCATGTGCTGGCCATCCCTTCATTGTTAAATCGTAGACTCGTGAGAGAGTCGGGTCATTTCGCGTTTCCTTTTCAATGGTAGAATTTGTCACCGGTAGACATTCCACTATGGTCGAGTGGAATATCTCCACTGGGTCCACTGTAGGCGCCTCTTCCACCGTTGGCAACGGTAGGCGCGATAACCCGTCAGCATTCCCATGCTGTTTTGTTCCTTTGTACTCTATGTCATATTGGTGTGCCCCTAGGAAAAGGGACCACCTCTGTAGCCTTTGCGCTGTCATAATGGGAACGCCCTTTTTAGGGTTGAATATGGAGACGAGGGGTTGATTGTCAGTCAACAAGGTAAATTTTTGTCCGTGTAGGTAATGGTTGAATTTCTTTACCCCCCACACCAGGCTGAGTGCCTCCCTGTCAATCTGGGCATAGTTACGCTCAGCTGAGTTCAATGAGCGTGACGCAAAAGCTATCGGCCGCTCCGAGCCATCAGGGAATCTATGCGATAATACCGCTCCCACGCCGTATGGGGATGCATCACACGCCAGTCTGATTGGCAGTGATGGGTTGTAATGAGCCAACACTTCCCTGGACGTGATCAAGCCTTTGCATTTATGGAAGGCACGTTTACAGTCTTCGCTCCATTTCCAAACTACTCCCGTTTGGAGCAGTGCGTTAAGCGGGTGCAGAACCGTCGACAAGTTTGGTAAAAATTTATGATAGTAATTTACTAATCCCAGGAACAACCTTAATTGTGAGACATTTTCAGGCGCTGGGGCCTTTACGACCGCTTCAATTTTTTCAGATGACTTATGCAACACTTCTTCGTTAATGACATGGCCACAATATGATATTTGTTTCTGGAAAAATTCGCACTTGGGGCGATTTGCTCGTAGGCCCCGTTCTCTCAGCCTCGTGAGCACCTGCTCCAAATTGGCAAGGTGCTCGTTGTCGTTTTCTCCTGTTACAAGGATGTCGTCTAGGTAGCATTGCGTCCCCGGAATCCCTTGCAGGACTTGCTCCATAGCTCTTTGCCAGATAGCCGGAGCTGATGCCACTCCAAAAACCAGTCGATTGTACTGGTACAGGCTTTTGTGTGTGTTTATCGTGAGATACTTTTTAGAGGCCTCCTCAACCTCCATCTGTAGATATGCCTGTGCCAAGTCAATTTTGGTGAAACGTTTCCCTCCGGATAGTGAGGCGAAAATATCTTCTATCCTCGGAAGAGGATACTGTACCGTGTGAAGAACCGGGTTTACAGTCACCTTGAAGTCCCCACAGATGCGAATTTTTCTCTGTTCTTCAGATTTATCATTATTCAACATTTTCTTCATGACCGGAACGATGGGTGTTGCCCACTCGCTCCAATCTACCTTGGATAACACGCCTGCTTTTTCCAAATTCTCCAGCTCTGCCTCGACGGCTGGACGAATTGCGTATGGCACCGGCCTTGCCTTAAAAAACTTGGGAATTGCCGCATCTTCCACTTTTATTGAGGCGGTGGCACCTTTCAGGGTTCCTAGTTCCTGTTGAAACACTTCTTTGGCGTTAGCCAAGATTTCTTTTAATCGTCCAGGTATGACGTCATCATCGTTTTTTTTCTTACTGGTCACCGTCAGTGCCTGAATGGAGTGCCAGTCTAAACGTATCTTTCTGATCCATTCACGTCCCAACAACGGTGGACCACCATCTTGCAGAACATATAAATACAACTTCTGTATTTCCTTGCCGTTGTATACAACAGGCACCCTTATTTTCCCTCTGGGGTATACTTTCTGCCCCTTATATGTCTTCAAGACAATGGATGTGTCTTTCAAAGGTATATGTAGAAATAGCCGCTCGTAATCCCGTCGACTCATGACGGTCAGAGCTGATCCTGTATCTAGCTCCATTTTGACTGGGGACCCCGCTATCATGAGGATAACCCAAATGGTCTGGTAATCTTCTTTGGCAATTACATTATGTAATTTGAGACAGCTTAGTCTCTTGTTTCCGGAGTCGCTATCGCTCTTCTGGTCTTTGGAGCTACTGTCCGTCATCATTTGTACCTTTCTGTACTTTTCCTTATTGACCTTTTTACTGTCAGCGGATTTCTTTCCAGATCTGCATACACGTGCAATGTGTCCCATCTTTCCGCATTGCCTGCATGCTTTGTCCTTGAACCAGCAGTCCTTCTGGTCATGGGTGGATCTGCCGCAGCGATAACATCTCTCGAAACCCCGTGTCATTTCATGGGTGCCGAAGTCCTGTGGCTTTTGCTGTATCTCTGCAGCTCCTCTTGCTGCTGCTTCGTATGATAACAGCCACACTGAAAGCCTTGTTCAGTGTTAAATCTTTCTCAGAAAGTAGTCTTTTCTGTGTTCCTTCGCTTAGGAGACCGCAGACGAATTTGTCTCGTAGAGAATCTGCCAGTCCTGCCCCGAATTGGCAGTGCTTTGACAGCTTTCGTAATTCGGTGAGGTAATCAGCGTTACTTTCATTCTTGTGCTGATTCCTCCCAAGAATTTGAATTGTTCCGCTATCAGCAGCGGTGTTGGGTTTAAGTGCTCCTGTAAGGTATCAACAATCTCATTAAAATTCTTGTCCATCGGTTTGGCTGGAGTGATCAAGTTTCATAACAGCCCGTATGTCCTTGCGCCCATCAGATTTAGAAGTACCGATGCCTTTTTATCATCTGCTACTTCATTCGCCTTGCAATATACCTCCACTCTTTCCACATATGTGGTCCAATCTTCTATATCACTATCGAAAGCAGTAATATTGCCAGTCTTCGGCATCTTGAAAATCTAAAATGGCGCTTCCCGCGCTTTTCCTCCGTCCCCGATGGATCAAAATGGCGCCTCCCGCGCTTTTCTTTCTTCCCCGCCGAGTTAAGATGGCACCTCCCGCGCTTTCCCACCGCTGCCGCTGCTGCCAACGCTGTTCTCCGCGGTTCCCGTTGCGACCTGCAGCTTTTCGCGGTATTTCTATTTTTTTAATATATCGCTTCAATAGTTTCTCCGTTACTTGGAGAACCGTTCCCGTCGTGGAGCGGACCCTCTGGGACTTTCCCCTCCCTCTGCTCGGTCCGAACGCCGACCTGCTTTGCAGCACCGGCCGCACCCGGAGTGCTCCACCCTCTCTCTTTGCTTCTGCTTCCCGACTCGCTGCCCGGCCCCGTTGCAGAGCCACGCGATCGAGCTCTAGCCCGCCGCAACCCAGGAAGGATCAGTGCACTACCTGCCACCAGCTCGTTTAGCTGGTGAAACCACAGACTGGAGACCAAGCCTGACCCTCTTTTTCGAGTTTCTTCGAGTTATTTTTTTTTCTTGCTTCTGGCTTCGACCTTCGTCTGAGGAATCGATCCCCTTGAGGTGCTGCCGAATTGCAGGTAAGTTCGTTTCTAACTCGTCGCCACTGTTAGATCCGTGTGTTAATGGAGACACGGAATGCAGGAGTTGATTTAACAAGTGTTTACTGAACAGAGTCTGGAGGTGAACTAACAACACAAGACGCTACACAGGCTTATATACCCGAGTGGTCACTACTGGTACTACAGTATACAGGGGCTTCAAAAACATAGTTCCTCTTAAAGGTACATACACTACAGGAGTGTTTGATGGGACTGTGTAGAGGGAGCTTTACTCTGTATCTAACCCATGCTGTACCTGCACTGGGAGTGTTTGATGGGACAGTGTAGACAGAGCTTTACTCTGTATTTAACCAGTGCTGCACCTGCCCTGGGAGTGTTTGATGGGACAGTGTAGAGAGAGCTTAACTCTGTATCTAACCCATGCTGTACCTGCCCTGGGAGCGTTTGATGGGACAGTGTAGAGGGAGCTTTACTCTGTATCTAACCCGTGCTGTACCTGCCCTGGGAGAGTTTGATGGGGCAGTGTAGACGGAGCTTTACTCAGTACCTAACCCCGCGCTGTACCTGCCCTGGGAGTGTTTGATGGGACAGTGTAGAGAGAGATTAACTCTGTATCTAACCCGTGATGTACCTGCCCTGGGAGTGCTTGATGGGACAATGTAGAGGGAGATTTACTTTGTATCTAACCCATGCTGTACCTGCCCTGACACTGTTTGATGGGACAGTGTAGAGGGAGCTTTAATCTGTATCTAATCCATGCTGTACCTGCCCAGGGAGTGTTTGATGGGACACTGTAGAGGGAGCTTTACTCTGTATCTAACCCGTGCTGTACCTGCCCTGGTAGTGTTTAATGGGACAGTGTAAAGGGAGATTTGCTCTGTATCTAACCCATGCTATACCTGCCCTGAAAGTGTTTGATGGGACAGTGTAGAGGGAGTTTTACTCTGTATCTAACCCGTGCTGTACCTGCCCTGGGAGTGTTTGATGGGACAGTGCAGAGGGAGCTTTTCTCTGTACCTAACACGTGCTGTACCTGCCCTGGCAGCCTTTGATGGGACAATGTAGAGGGAGTTTTACTCCGTATCTAACTCGTGCTGTACCTGCCCTGGCAGTGTTTGATGGGACAGTGTAGAGGGAGTTTTACTCCGTATCTAACTCGTGCTGTACCTGCCCTGGCAGTGTTTGATGGGACAGTGTAGAGGGAGTTTTACTCCGTATCTAACTCGTGCTGTACCTGCCCTGGCAGTGTTTGACGGGACAGTGTAGAGGGAGCTTTACTCTGCATCTAACCCGTGCTTTTCCTGCCCTGGGAGTGTAGGATGGGACAGTGTAGAGGGAGCTTTACTCTGTATCTAACTGTGGGTCTCTCGCTCTCTCTCTCCGGCAGTGGGAGCTCGCGCAGGAGATGGTGAATGGGACACCCGTCCACATGTATCGGGACTGCATGCTGAGCCCATGGGACTCCGGGGAGCACTGGCTCCGCAGCAGTTGGATTCACCGGGGCGAGGCCACACGCGTGTTCGTGGAGTTGTCGTTTACGGTGCGCGATTGCGGGAGCCTGGAGCCGGGCCCGGGCTCGGCCTGCCGCGAGACCTTCAACCTCTACTACCTGCGACGGTCAGAGACTACGGCGTGCGCTTCTCTGCCGGCGCAGTTCTCCAAGATCGGCACGCTGGCGGCGGACCAGAGCTTCACGGCCCGGGACGTGCGGGCCGGGCGGGCGCGGCTCAACGTGGAGGTGCGCTCCTTCCAGCCCGGCCCCTCTCAGGCTGGCTTCTACCTGGCGCTGCAGAACGCTGGGGCCTGCGTGGCCCTGGTGCGGGCCCGCCTCTCCTACCGGCAGTGCCCCGCCACCCGCCAGGGACTGGCCTCCTTCCCCGCCACCGTCTGCGCCCCGGCCACGCTGCTGGAAGTGGAGGGCACGTGCGGGGCCAGCTCCCTGCCCCGTGGCCGGCCCCGGCTCCACTGCGGGCCCCTGGGAAGCTGGCTGGTGGCGGTGGGCCGCTGCGTCTGCGAGGGCGGCTACCACGAGGAGGCCGGGGAATGTCGAGGTGAGTCCGTGCCGCACAGCAAGATCCCGCAGCGCCATTGCTGTTCGGTCAGCATGATCCCGGCCCCGACCGCCCATTTCACTGCCTCCCGTCTCCTTGGTAACCTCCCACACCCGTCGGATTCCAATCGGGTGCCCCCCCACCCCCCACTTCTCGCTGACAGCCATTGTTTTTTTTAAAATTCGCTTATGGAATGTGGGCATCACTGGCAAGGCCGACATTTATTGCCCATCCCTAGTTGCCCTTGAGAAGGTGTTGGGGAGCCGCCTTCTTCAACCACTGCAGTCCGTGTGGTGAAGGTCCTGCCATTGTGGCACAGAAAGATCCCATCTCCCGCCCTTGCGTCCCCCTCCCCTCCGACCTCTTCATATAATCTTCCTTTTCCAACCCTTAATCCCATTTGCCCTCTATCTGATAATCCGGTCCCTCTCTCCTCACTCCCTCCTGCCTGGCTCGAAGGCTCCCCCAGTCCAATAGCCCCTGCGTGTAAATGTTTCCCCGCTCACTTCCCCTCTTCGTAATTCCTCAACCAATCTTCCATCTGGGTCCGCCTGTGACAAGACCTACGAGCAGGGGTAGGCCATACGGCCCCTCGAGCCTGCTCCACCATTCAATAAGATAATGGCTGATCTTCGAATGGTTCGGGCTCGATGGGCCGAATGGCCTGCTACCGTGCCGTTATATACAGCATAATGTGGATAAATGCGAGGATATCCACTTTGGTGGCAAAAACAGGAAGGCAGATTATTATCTGAACGGCAATAGATTGGGAAAAGGGGAAGTGCAATGAGACCTGGGTGTCCTTGTGCACCAGTCGCTGAAGGTAAGCATGCAGGTGCAGCAGGCGGTTAAGAAGGCAAATGGTATGTTGGCCTTCATAGCGAGAGGATTCGAGTACAGGAGCAAGGATGTCTTACTGCAGTTGTACAGGGCCTTGGTGAGACCACACTTTGAGTATTGTGTGCAGTTTTGGTCACCTTATCTGAGGAAGGATGTTCTTGCCATGGAGGGAGTGCAGCGAAGATTCACCAGGCTGATACCTGGGATGGCAGGAATGACGTATGAGGAGAGATTGGGTCGATTGGGCTTATATTTGCTGGAGTTTAGATGAATGAGAGGGGATCTCATTGAAACTTATAAAATTCTAACAGGACTAGACAGACTAGATGCAGGAAGGATGTTCGCGATGGCAGGGGTTTCCAGAACCAGGGGTCACAGTCTAAGGGTAAGGGGTAAGCCATTTAGGACAGAGATGAGGAGGAATTTCTTCACCCAGAGAGTGGTGAACCTGTGGAATTCTCTGCCACAGAGGGCGGTGGAGGTCAGTTCATTAAATATATTCAAGAAAGAGTTAGATATATTTCTTAAGGCTAAAGGGATCAAGGGATATTGGGAGAAAGCAGGGACAGGGTACTGAGTTTGGATGATCAGCCATGATCTCATTGAATGGCGGAGCAGGCTCGAGGGGCCGAATGGCCTCCTCCTGCTCCTATCTTCTATGTTATGACTCTATGACGATCTCAGCTCCACTTTCCCGCCCTATCCCCATATCCCTTGATTCCCATAGCGTCCAAAAATCTATCTATCTCCGTCTTGAATGTACTTTAAGACGCTCCTGAAAAAACCTTCCCCCATTGCACTATCTCCTTTTGTGGCTCCGTGTCCTATTTTGTCTGATTGATGCTCCAGTGAAGCACCTTGGGACATTTTTTACTACATTAAAGGCGCTGTATAAATGGGAGTTTGTTACTGTTGATCTCACATCGATTTCTTCTTCTTCTTAGGCAGTCCCTCGGAACCGAGGATGACTTGCTGCCACATTAAAAATGAGTTCTCAGGTGACTGATGAGTCCAATGCAGGACCTACAGTCTCTGTCACAGGTGGGGCAGATGGTGGTTGAAGGGGGCGGGTGGGTGAGGTGCTTGGGTTGACGTGCGCTCCTTGCGCTGCCTGCGCTTGGCTTCCGCTTGCTCCCGGCGAAGAGACTCGAGGTGTTCGGCGCCTTCCCGGATGCTTCTCCTCCACTTTGTGCGGTCTTGGGCCAGGGATTCCCAGGTGTCGATGGGGATGTTACACATTTTCAAGGAGGCTTTGAGGGTGTCCTTGAAGCGTTTCCTCTGCCCACCTGGGGCTCTCTTGCCGTGTCGGAGCTCCGAGTAGAGCGCTTGTTTTGGGAGTCTCGTATCGGGCATGCGGACAATGTGACCCGTCCATCGGAGCTGATCGAGCGTGGTCAGAGCTTCGATGCTGGCCTGAGCAAGAACAC
Source organism: Somniosus microcephalus (assembly GCF_052327205.1). Classification (NCBI taxonomy): domain Eukaryota; kingdom Metazoa; phylum Chordata; class Chondrichthyes; order Squaliformes; family Somniosidae; genus Somniosus; species Somniosus microcephalus. The sequence goes on along the minus strand of NW_028225181.1, from coordinate 47,567,822 downwards.
TGACGTTGGTGCGCCTATCTTCCCAATGGATTTGCAGGATCTTGCAGAGGCAGCGTTGGTGGTACCTCTCCAGTGCTTTGAGGTGCCTTCAGTACATGGTCCATGTCTCTGAGGTACACAGCAGGGCGGCTATCACTACTGCTCTGTTGATCTCACAGTTCTGACGAAGGGTCTTCGACCTGAAAGGTTAACTCTGTTGCTCTCTCCACAGATGTTGTCTGACCTGCTGAGTATTTTCAGCATTTGCTGCCTTTATTTCAGATTCCCAGCACCCGCTGTATTTTGCTTTAATATCAGCCCAATCTCGCAGCTGGAGTGGGGCTGAGCCACAAACACACACACACAGAGCGGCACAGAGAGGCACAGAGAGGTGTTGGAGGAACCTGTAACTCGGGAAGCCCAATATTGACTGCATCATTCCCAAAACAGTCATTAGCACCTCCCTGTCTCCCTTTTGTTTCCACCTGTTCCCCTCCCCCACACGCCATTCCAACACTGAAGGCTGATTGCGATGAATTCCATTCCCATCTCTCTCTGAGGTGTGGCATAGGGCCTCAGGCAGCTGGTGATTGATGCAAAAAATACAGACTCACACCTGCAATAGGAGCACGAACCGAAACACTCCCAGGGCAGGTACAGCACGGGTTAGATACAGAGTAAAGCTCCCTCTACACTGTCCCATCAAACACTCCCAGGGCAGGTACAGCACGGGTTAGATACAGAGTAAAGTTCCCTCTACACTGTCCCATCAAACACTCCCAGGGCAGGTACAGCACGGGATAGATACAGAGTAAAGCTCCCTCTACACTGTCCCATCAAACACTCCCAGGGCAGGTACAGCACGGGATAGATACAGAGTAAAGCTCCCTCTACACTGTCCCATCAAACACTCCCAGGGCAGGTACAGCATGGGATAAATACAAAGAAAAGCTCCCTCTACACTGTCTCATCAAACACTCCCAGGGCAGGTACAGCACGGCATAGATACAGAGTAAAGCTCCCTCTACACAGCCCCATCAAACACTCCCAGGGCAGGTACAGCACGGGTTAGATACAGAGTAAAGCTCCCTCTACACTGTCCCCATCAAACACTCCCAGGGCAGGTACAGCACGGGGTTAGATACAGAGTAAAGCTCCCTCTACACTGTCCCATCAAACACTCCCAGGACAGGTACAGCACGGGTTAGATACAGAGTAAAGCTCCCTCTACACTGTCCCATCAAACACTCCCAGGGCAGGTACAGCACGGGTTAGATACACAGTAAATCTCCATCTAAACTGTCTCATCAAACACTCCCAGGGCAGGTACAGCACGGGTTAGATACAGAGTAAAGCTCCCTCGACACTGTCCCATCAAACACTCCCAGGGCAGGTACACCATGGGTTAGATAGAGAGTAAAGCTCCCTCTACACTGTCCCATCAAACACCCCCAGGGCAGGTACAGCACAGGTTAGATACAGCGTAAAGCTCCCTCTACACTATCCCATCAAACACTCCCAGGGCAGGTAGAGCACGGGTTAGATACAGAGTAAAGCTCCCTCTACACTGCCCCATCAAACACTCCCAGGGCAGGTAGAGCACGGGTTAGATACAGAGTAAAGCTCCCTCTACACTGTCCCATCAAACACTCCCAGGGCAGGTACAGCACGGGTTAGATACAGAGTAAAGCTCCCTCTACACTGCCCCATCAAACACACCCAGGGCAGGTACAGCACGGGTTAGATACAGAGTAAAGCTCCCTCTACACTGTCCCATCAAACACTCGCAGGGCAGGTACAGCACAGGTTAGATACAGAGTAAAGCGCCCTCTATACTGTCCCATCAAACCCTCCCAGGGCAGATACAGCACGGGTTAGATACAGTGTAAACCTCCCTCTACACTGTCCCATCAACACTCCCAGGGCAGGTACAGCACAGGGTAGAACTGAGTAAAGCTCCCTCTACACTGTCCCATTCAACACTCCCAGGGCAAGTACAGGACGGGTTAGATACAGAGTAAAGCTCCCTCTCAACTGTCCCATCAAACACTCCCAGGGCAGGTACAGCACGGGTTAGATACAGAGTAAATCTCCCTCTACACTGTCCCATCAAACACTCCCAGGGCAGGTACAGCACGGGTTAGATACAGAGTAAAGCTCCTCTACACTGCCCCATCAATCACTCCCAGGGCAGGTAGAGCACGGGTTAGATACAGAGTAAAGCTCCCTCTACACTGTCCCATCAAACACTCCCAGGGCAGGTACAGCACGGGTTAGATACAGAGTAAAGCTCCCTCTACACTGCCCCATCAAACACACCCAGGGCAGGTACAGCACGGGTTAGATACAGAGTAAAGCTCCCTCTACACTGTCCCATCAAACACTCCCAGGGCAGGTACAGCACAGGTTAGATACAGAGTAAAGCGCCCTCTATACTGTCCCATCAAACCCTCCCAGGGCAGATACAGCACGGGTTAGATACAGTGTAAACCTCCCTCTACACTGTCCCATCAACACTCCCAGGGCAGGTACAGCACAGGGTAGAACTGAGTAAAGCTCCCTCTACACTGTCCCATTCAACACTCCCAGGGCAAGTACAGGACGGGTTAGATACAGAGTAAAGCTCCCTCTCAACTGTCCCATCAAACACTCCCAGGGCAGGTACAGCACGGGTTAGATACAGAGTAAATCTCCCTCTACACTGTCCCATCAAACACTCCCAGGGCAGGTACAGCACGGGTTAGATACAGAGTAAATCTCCCTCTAAACTGTCTCATCAAACACTCCCAGGGCAGGTACAGCACGGGTTAGATACAGAGTAAAGCTCCCTCTACACTGTCCCATCAAACACTCCCAGGGCAGGTACAGCACGGGTTAGATACAGAGTAAAGCTCCCTCTACACTGTCCCATCAAACACTCCCAGGGCAGGTACAGCACGGGTTAGATACAGAGTAAAGCTCCCTCTACACTGTCCCATCAAACACTCCCAGGGAAGGTACAGCACGGGTTAGATACAGAGTAAATCTCCCTCTAAACTGTCTCATCAAACACTCCCAGGGCAGGTACAGCACGGGTTAGATACAGAAAAAAGCTCCCTCTACACTGTCTCATCAAACACACCCAGGACAGGTACAGCACGGGTTAGATACAGCGTAAAGCTCCCTCGACACTATCCCATCAAACACTCCCAGGGCAGGTAGAGCACGGGTTAGATACAGAGTAAAGCTCCCTCTACACTGTCCCATCAAACACTCCCAGGGCAGGTAGAGCACGGGTTAGATACAGAGTAAACGTCCCTCTACACTGTCCCATCAACACTCCCAGGGCAGGTACAGCACAGGGTAGAACTGAGTAAAGCTCCCTCTACACTGTCCCATCAAACACTCCCAGGGCAGGTACAGCACGGGTTAGATACAGTGTAAAGCTCCCTCTACACTGTCCCATCAAACACTCCTAGGGCAGGTAGAGCACGGGTTAGATACAGAGTAAATTTCTATCTACACTGCCCTATCAAAGACTAACAGGGCAGGTAAAGCATGGGTTATATAGAGAGTAAAGCTCCCTCTACCCAGTCCAATCAAACTCTCCCAGGACAGGTACAGCATGGATTAGATACAGAGTAAAGCTCCCTCTACACTGCCCCATCAAACACTCCCAGGGCAGGTACAGCACGGGTTAGATACAGAGTAAAGCTCCCTCTACACTGTCCCATCAAACACTCCCAGGGCAGGTACAGCACGGGTTAGATACAGAGTAAAGCTCCCTCTACACTGTCGCATCAAACACTCCCAGGGCAGGTACAGCACGGGTTAGATACTGAGTAAAGCTCCGTCTACACTGCCCCATCAAACACACCCAGGGCAGGTACAGCACGGGTTAGATACAGAGTAAGCTCCCTCTACACTATCCCATCAAACACTCCCAGGGCAGGTACAGCACGGGTTAGAGACAGACTAACGCTCCCTCTACACTGTCCCATCAAACACTCCCAGGGCACGTTGTGCATGGGTTAGATACAGAGTAAAGCTCCCTCTACACTGTCCCATCAAATACTCCCAGGGCAGGTACAGCACGGGTTAGATACAGAGTAAAGCTCCCTCTACACCGTCCCCTCAAACACTCCATGGGCAGATACTGCACGGGTTAGATACAGAGTAAAGCTCCCGCTACACTGTCCCATCAAAAACTCCCAGGGCAGGTACAGTATGGGTTAGATACAGAGTTAAGCTCCCTCTACACTGTCCCATCAAACACTCCCAGGGCATGTACAGTATGGGTTAGATACAGAGTTAAGCTCCCTCTACACTGTCCCATCAAAAACTCCCAGGGCAGGTACAGTATGGGTTAGATATAGAGTAAAGCTCCCACTACACTGTCCCATCAAACACTCCCAGGTCAGGTACAGCACGGGTTAGATACAGAGTAAAGCTCCCTCTACACTGTCCCATCAAACACTCCCAGGGCAGGTACAGCACGGGTTAGATACAGAGGAAAGTTCCCTCTGCACTGTCCCATCAAACACTCCCAGGGCAGGTACAGCACGGGGTTAGATACAGAGTAAAGCTCCCTCCACACTGTCCCATCAAACATGCCAGGGCAGTAACAGCACGGGTTAGATACAGAGCAAAGCTCCCTCTACACTGTCCCATCAAACACTCCCAGGGCAGGTACAGCACCGGTTAGATGCAGAGTAAAGCTCCCTCTATACTGCCCCATCAAACACTCCCAAGGCAGCTACAGCACGGGTTAGATACAGAGTAAAGCTCCCTCTAAACTGTACCCTCAAACCCTCCCAGGGCAGGTACAGCACGGGTTAGATATAGGTTAAAGCTCCCTCTACACTGTCCCATCAAACCCTCCCAGGGCAGATACAGCACGGGTTAGATACAGTGTAAACCTCCCTCTACACTGTCCCATCAACACTCCCAGGGCAGGTACAGCACAGGGTAGAACTGAGAAAAGCTCCCTCTACACTGTCCCATTCAACACTCCCAGGGCAAGTACAGGACGGGTTAGATACAGAGTAAAGCTCCCTCTCAACTGTCCCATCAAACTCTCCCAGGGCAGGTACAGCACGGGGTTAGATACAGAGTAAAGCTCCATCTACATGGTCCCCTCAAACACTCCCAGGGCAGGTACAGCACGTGTTAGATACAGAGTAACCCACCCTCTACACAGTCCCGTCAAACACGCCCAGGGCAGGTACAGCACAGGGTTAGATACAGAGTAAATCTCCCTCTACACTGTCCCATCAAACACTGCCAGGGCAGGTACAGCATGGGTTGGATACAGAGTAATGCTCCCTCTACACTGTCCCATCAAACACTCCCAGGGCAGGTACATCATGGGATATATACAGAGTAAACTCCCTCTACACTGTCCCATCAAACACTCCTAGGGCAGGTACAGCACGGTGCTAGATACAGAGTAAAGCTCCCTCTACACTGCCCCATCAAACGCTCCCAGGGCAGGTACAGCACGGGTTAGATACAGAGTAAAGCTCCCTCTACACTGTCCCATCAAACACTCCCAGGGCAGGTACAGCATGGGTAAGATACAGAGTAAAGCTCCCTCTACACTGTCCCATCAAACACTCCCAGGGCAGGTACAGCACGGGTTAGATACAGAGTAAAGCTCCCTCTACACTGTCCCATCAAACACTCCCAGGGCAGGTACAGCACAGGGTTAGATACAGAGTAAAGCTCCCTCTACACTGTCCCATCAAACACTCCCAGGGCAGGTACAGCACGGGTTAGATACAGAGTAAATCTCCCTCTACACTGTCCCATCAAACACTCCCAGGGCAGATACAGCACGGGTTAGATACAGAGTAAAGCTCCCTCTACACTGCCCCATCAAACACTCCCAGGGCAGGTAGAGCACGGGTTAGATACAGAGTAAAGCTCCCTCTACACTGTCCCATCAAACACTCCCAGGGCAGGTACAGCACGGGTTAGATACAGAGTAAAGCTCCCTCTACACTGCCCCATCAAACACACCCAGGGCAGGTACAGCACGGGTTAGATACAGAGTAAAGCTCCCTCTACACTGTCCCATCAAACACTCCCAGGGCAGGTACAGCACAGGTTAGATACAGAGTAAAGCGCCCTCTATACTGTCCCATCAAACCCTCCCAGGGCAGATACAGCACGGGTTAGATACAGTGTAAACCTCCCTCTACACTGTCCCATCAACACTCCCAGGGCAGGTACAGCACAGGGTAGAACTGAGTAAAGCTCCCTCTACACTGTCCCATTCAACACTCCCAGGGCAAGTACAGGACGGGTTAGATACAGAGTAAAGCTCCCTCTCAACTGTCCCATCAAACACTCCCAGGGCAGGTACAGCACGGGTTAGATACAGAGTAAATCTCCCTCTACACTGTCCCATCAAACACTCCCAGGGCAGGTACAGCACGGGTTAGATACAGAGTAAATCTCCCTCTAAACTGTCTCATCAAACACTCCCAGGGCAGGTACAGCACGGGTTAGATACAGAGTAAAGCTCCCTCTACACTGTCCCATCAAACACTCCCAGGGCAGGTACAGCACGGGTTAGATACAGAGTAAAGCTCCCTCTACACTGTCCCATCAAACACTCCCAGGGCAGGTACAGCACGGGTTAGATACAGAGTAAAGCTCCCTCTACACTGTCCCATCAAACACTCCCAGGGAAGGTACAGCACGGGTTAGATACAGAGTAAATCTCCCTCTAAACTGTCTCATCAAACACTCCCAGGGCAGGTACAGCACGGGTTAGATACAGAGAAAAGCTCCCTCTACACTGTCTCATCAAACACACCCAGGACAGGTACAGCACGGGTTAGATACAGCGTAAAGCTCCCTCGACACTATCCCATCAAACACTCCCAGGGCAGGTAGAGCACGGGTTAGATACAGAGTAAAGCTCCCTCTACACTGTCCCATCAAACACTCCCAGGGCAGGTAGAGCACGGGTTAGATACAGAGTAAACGTCCCTCTACACTGTCCCATCAACACTCCCAGGGCAGGTACAGCACAGGGTAGAACTGAGTAAAGCTCCCTCTACACTGTCCCATCAAACACTCCCAGGGCAGGTACAGCACGGGTTAGATACAGTGTAAAGCTCCCTCTACACTGTCCCATCAAACACTCCTAGGGCAGGTAGAGCACGGGTTAGATACAGAGTAAATTTCTATCTACACTGCCCTATCAAAGACTAACAGGGCAGGTAAAGCATGGGTTATATAGAGAGTAAAGCTCCCTCTACCCAGTCCAATCAAACTCTCCCAGGACAGGTACAGCATGGATTAGATACAGAGTAAAGCTCCCTCTACACTGCCCCATCAAACACTCCCAGGGCAGGTACAGCACGGGTTAGATACAGAGTAAAGCTCCCTCTACACTGTCCCATCAAACACTCCCAGGGCAGGTACAGCACGGGTTAGATACAGAGTAAAGCTCCCTCTACACTGTCGCATCAAACACTCCCAGGGCAGGTACAGCACGGGTTAGATACTGAGTAAAGCTCCGTCTACACTGCCCCATCAAACACACCCAGGGCAGGTACAGCACGGGTTAGATACAGAGTAAGCTCCCTCTACACTATCCCATCAAACACTCCCAGGGCAGGTACAGCACGGGTTAGAGACAGACTAACGCTCCCTCTACACTGTCCCATCAAACACTCCCAGGGCACGTTGTGCATGGGTTAGATACAGAGTAAAGCTCCCTCTACACTGTCCCATCAAATACTCCCAGGGCAGGTACAGCACGGGTTAGATACAGAGTAAAGCTCCCTCTACACCGTCCCCTCAAACACTCCATGGGCAGATACTGCACGGGTTAGATACAGAGTAAAGCTCCCGCTACACTGTCCCATCAAAAACTCCCAGGGCAGGTACAGTATGGGTTAGATACAGAGTTAAGCTCCCTCTACACTGTCCCATCAAACACTCCCAGGGCATGTACAGTATGGGTTAGATACAGAGTTAAGCTCCCTCTACACTGTCCCATCAAAAACTCCCAGGGCAGGTACAGTATGGGTTAGATATAGAGTAAAGCTCCCACTACACTGTCCCATCAAACACTCCCAGGTCAGGTACAGCACGGGTTAGATACAGAGTAAAGCTCCCTCTACACTGTCCCATCAAACACTCCCAGGGCAGGTACAGCACGGGTTAGATACAGAGGAAAGTTCCCTCTGCACTGTCCCATCAAACACTCCCAGGGCAGGTACAGCACGGGGTTAGATACAGAGTAAAGCTCCCTCCACACTGTCCCATCAAACATCCCAGGGCAGTAACAGCACGGGTTAGATACAGAGCAAAGCTCCCTCTACACTGTCCCATCAAACACTCCCAGGGCAGGTACAGCACCGGTTAGATGCAGAGTAAAGCTCCCTCTATACTGCCCCATCAAACACTCCCAAGGCAGCTACAGCACGGGTTAGATACAGAGTAAAGCTCCCTCTAAACTGTACCCTCAAACCCTCCCAGGGCAGGTACAGCACGGGTTAGATATAGGTTAAAGCTCCCTCTACACTGTCCCATCAAACCCTCCCAGGGCAGATACAGCACGGGTTAGATACAGTGTAAACCTCCCTCTACACTGTCCCATCAACACTCCCAGGGCAGGTACAGCACAGGGTAGAACTGAGAAAAGCTCCCTCTACACTGTCCCATTCAACACTCCCAGGGCAAGTACAGGACGGGTTAGATACAGAGTAAAGCTCCCTCTCAACTGTCCCATCAAACTCTCCCAGGGCAGGTACAGCACGGGGTTAGATACAGAGTAAAGCTCCATCTACATGGTCCCCTCAAACACTCCCAGGGCAGGTACAGCACGTGTTAGATACTGAGTAACCCACCCTCTACACAGTCCCGTCAAACACGCCCAGGGCAGGTACAGCACGGGGTTAGATACAGAGTAAATCTCCCTCTACACTGTCCCATCAAACACTGCCAGGGCAGGTACAGCATGGGTTGGATACAGAGTAATGCTCCCTCTACACTGTCCCATCAAACACTCCCAGGGCAGGTACATCATGGGATATATACAGAGTAAACTCCCTCTACACTGTCCCATCAAACACTCCTAGGGCAGGTACAGCACGGTGCTAGATACAGAGTAAAGCTCCCTCTACACTGCCCCATCAAACACTCCCAGGGCAGGTACAGCACGGGTTAGATACAGAGTAAATCTCCCTCTACACTGTCCCATCAAACACTCCCAGGGCAGGTACAGCACGGGTTAGATACAGAGTAAAGCTCCCTCTACACTGTCCCATCAAACACTCCCAGGGCAGGTACAGCACGGGTTAGATACAGAGTAAAGCTCTCTCTACACTGTCCCATCAAACACTCCCAGGGCAATGACAGCAAGGAGTTAGATACAGAGTAAAGCTCCCTCTGCACTGTCCCATCAAACACTGCCAGGGCAGGTACAGCACGGGTTAGATACAGAGTAAAGCTCCCTCGACACTGTCCCATCAAACACTCCCAGGGCAGGTACAGCACGGGTTAGATACAGAGTAAATCTCCCTCTACACTGTCCCATCAAACACTCCCAGGGCAGGTACAGCACGGGTTAGATACAGAGTAAATCTCCCTCTAAACTGTCTCATCAAACACTCCCAGGGCAGGTACAGCACGAGTTAGATACAGAGTAAAGCTCCCTCTACACTGTCCCATCAAACACTCCCAGGGCAGGTACAGCACGGGTTAGATACAGAGTAAAGCTCCCTCTACACTGTCCCATCAAACACTCCCAGGGCAGGTACAGCACGGGTTAGATACAGAGTAAAGCTCCCTCTACACTGTCCCATCAAACACTCCCAGGGAAGGTACAGCACGGGTTAGATACAGAGTAAATCTCCCTCTAAACTGTCTCATCAAACACTCCCAGGGCAGGTACAGCACGGGTTAGATACAGAGAAAAGCTCCCTCTACACTGTCTCATCAAACACACCCAGGACAGGTACAGCACGGGTTAGATACAGCGTAAAGCTCCCTCGACACTATCCCATCAAACACTCCCAGGGCAGGTAGAGCACGGGTTAGATACAGAGTAAAGCTCCCTCTACACTGTCCCATCAAACACTCCCAGGGCAGGTAGAGCACGGGTTAGATACAGAGTAAACGTCCCTCTACACTGTCCCATCAACACTCCCAGGGCAGGTACAGCACAGGGTAGAACTGAGTAAAGCTCCCTCTACACTGTCCCATCAAACACTCCCAGGGCAGGTACAGCACGGGTTAGATACAGTGTAAAGCTCCCTCTACACTGTCCCATCAAACACTCCTAGGGCAGGTAGAGCACGGGTTAGATACAGAGTAAATTTCTATCTACACTGCCCTATCAAAGACTAACAGGGCAGGTAAAGCATGGGTTATATAGAGAGTAAAGCTCCCTCTACCCAGTCCAATCAAACTCTCCCAGGACAGGTACAGCATGGATTAGAGACAGAGTAAAGCTCCCTCTACACTGCCCCATCAAACACTCCCAGGGCAGGTACAGCACGGGTTAGATACAGAGTAAAGCTCCCTCTACACTGTCCCATCAAACACTCCCAGGGCAGGTACAGCACGGGTTAGATACAGAGTAAAGCTCCCTCTACACTGTCGCATCAAACACTCCCAGGGCAGGTACAGCACGGGTTAGATACTGAGTAAAGCTCCGTCTACACTGCCCCATCAAACACACCCAGGGCAGGTACAGCACGGGTTAGATACAGAGTAAGCTCCCTCTACACTATCCCATCAAACACTCCCAGGGCAGGTACAGCACGGGTTAGAGACAGACTAACGCTCCCTCTACACTGTCCCATCAAACACTCCCAGGGCACGTTGTGCATGGGTTAGATACAGAGTAAAGCTCCCTCTACACTGTCCCATCAAATACTCCCAGGGCAGGTACAGCACGGGTTAGATACAGAGTAAAGCTCCCTCTACACCGTCCCCTCAAACACTCCATGGGCAGATACTGCACGGGTTAGATACAGAGTAAAGCTCCCGCTACACTGTCCCATCAAAAACTCCCAGGGCAGGTACAGTATGGGTTAGATACAGAGTTAAGCTCCCTCTACACTGTCCCATCAAACACTCCCAGGGCAGGTACAGTATGGGTTAGATACAGAGTTAAGCTCCCTCTACACTGTCCCATCAAAAACTCCCAGGGCAGGTACAGTATGGGTTAGATATAGAGTAAAGCTCCCACTACACTGTCCCATCAAACACTCCCAGGGCAGGTACAGCATGGGTTAGATACAGAGTAAAGCTCCCTCTACACTGTCCCATCAAACACTCCCAGGGCAGGTACAGCACGGGTTAGATACAGAGGAAAGTTCCCTCTGCACTGTCCCAGCAAACACTCCCAGGGCAGTTACAGCACGGGTTAGATACAGAGTAAAGCTCCCTCTACACTGTCCCATCAAACATCCCACGGCAGTAACAGCACGGGTTAGATACAGAGCAAAGCTCCCTCTACATTGCCCCATCAAACACACCCAGGGCAGATGCAGCACGGGTTTGATACAGAGTAAAGCTCCCTCTACACTGTCCCATCAAACACTCCCAGGGCAGGTACAGCACCGGTTAGATGCAGAGTAAAGCTCCCTCTATACTGCCCCATCAAACACTCCCAAGGCAGCTACAGCACGGGTTAGATACAGAGTAAAGCTCCCTCTAAACTGTACCCTCAAACCCTCCCAGGGCAGGTACAGCACGGGTTAGATATAGGTTAAAGCTCCCTCTACACTGTCCCATCAAACCCTCCCAGGGCAGATACAGCACGGGTTAGATACAGTGTAAACCTCCCTCTACACTGTCCCATCAACACTCCCAGGGCAGGTACAGCACAGGGTAGAACTGAGAAAAGCTCCCTCTACACTGTCCCATTCAACACTCCCAGGGCAAGTACAGGACGGGTTAGATACAGAGTAAAGCTCCCTCTCAACTGTCCCATCAAACTCTCCCAGGGCAGGTACAGCACGGGGTTAGATACAGAGTAAAGCTCCATCTACATGGTCCCCTCAAACACTCCCAGGGCAGGTACAGCACGTGTTAGATACAGAGTAACCCACCCTCTACACAGTCCCGTCAAACACGCCCAGGGCAGGTACAGCACGGGGTTAGATACAGAGTAAATCTCCCTCTACACTGTCCCATCAAACACTGCCAGGGCAGGTACAGCATGGGTTGGATACAGAGTAATGCTCCCTCTACACTGTCCCATCAAACACTCCCAGGGCAGGTACATCATGGGATATATACAGAGTAAACTCCCTCTACACTGTCCCATCAAACACTCCTAGGGCAGGTACAGCACGGTGCTAGATACAGAGTAAAGCTCCCTCTACACTGCCCCATCAAACGCTCCCAGGGCAGGTACAGCACGGGTTAGATACAGAGTAAAGCTCCCTCTACACTGTCCCATCAAACACTCCCAGGGCAGGTACAGCATGGGTAAGATACAGAGTAAAGCTCCCTCTACACTGTCCCATCAAACACTCCCAGGGCAGGTACAGCACAGGGTTAGATACAGAGTAAAGCTCCCTCTACACTGTCCCATCAAACACTCCCAGGGCAGGTACAGCACAGGGTTAGATACAGAGTAAAGCTCCCTCTACACTGTCCCATCAAACACTCCCAGGGCAGGTACAGCACGGGTTAGATACAGAGTAAAGCTCTCTCTACACTGTCCCATCAAACACTCCCAGGGCAATGACAGCAAGGAGTTAGATACAGAGTAAAGCTCCCTCTGCACTGTCCCATCAAACACTGCCAGGGCAGGTACAGCACGGGTTAGATACAGAGTAAAGCTCCCTCTACACTGCCCCATCAAACACTCCCAGGGCAGTTACAGCACGGGTTAGATACAGAGTAAAGCTCCCTCGACACTGTCCCATCAAACACACCCAGGGTGGGTACAGGACGGGTTAGATACAGAGTAAAGTTCCCTCTACACTGTCCCATCAAACACTCCCAGGGCAGATACAGCATGGGTTAGATACAGTGTAAACCTCCCTCTGCACTGTCCCATCAACACTCCCAGGGCAGGTACAGCACAGGGTAGAACTGAGTAAAGCTCCCTCTACACTGTCCCATCAAACACTCCCAGGGCAGGTTCAGCACTAGTTAGATACAGAGTAAAGCTCCCTCTACACTGTCCCATCCAGCACTCCCAGGGCTGGTACAGGACGGGTTAGATACAGATTAAAGCCCCCTCTCAACTGTCCCATCAAACACTCCCAGGGCAGGTACAGCACGTGTTAGATACAGAGTAACCCACCCTCTACACAGTCCCGTCAAACACGCCCAGGGCAGGTACAGCACGGGGTTAGATACAGAGTAAATCTCCCTCTACACTGTCCCATCAAACACTCCCAGGGCAGGTAGAGCACTGGTTAGATACAGAGTAAAGCTCCCTCTACACTGTCCGATCAAACACTGCCAGGGCAGGTACAGCATGGGTTGGATACAGAGTAAAGCTCCCTCTACACTGTCCCATCAAACACTCCCAGGGCAGGTAGAGCACGGGTTAGATACAGAGTAAAGCTCCCTCTACACTGTCCCGTCAAACACGCCCAGGGCATGTACAGCACGGGGTTAGATACAGAGTAAAGCTCCCTCTACACTGTCCCATCAAACACTCCCAGGGCAGGTACATCATGGGATATATACAGAGTAAACTCCCTCTACACTGTCCCATCAAACACTCCCAGGGCAGGCACAGCACGGGTTAGATACAGAGTAAAGCTCCCTCTACACTGTCCCATTAACACTCCCAGGGCAGGTACAGCACGGGTTAGATACAGAGTAAAGCTCCCTCTACACTGTCCCATCAAACACTCCCAGTGCAGGTACAGCACAGGTTAGATACAGAGTAAGGCTCCCTCTGCACTGTCCCATCAAACACTCCCAGGGCAGGTACAGCACAGGTTAGATACAGAGTAAAGCCACCTCTACACTGTCCCATCAAACACTCCCAGGGCAGGTACAGCATGGGTTAGATACAGAGTAATGCTCGAGCCTGCTCTGTCATTCAATGAGATCATGGCTGATCATCCAAATTCAGTACCCTGTCCCTGCTTTCTCCCCATATCCCTTGATCCCTTTAGCCTTAAGAAATATTTCTAACTCCTTCTTGAATATATTTAATGAATTGGCCTCAACTGCCTTCTGTGGTAGAGAATTCCACAGGTTCACCACTCTCTGGGTGAAGAAATTCCTCCTCATCTCAGTCCTAAATGTCTTACCCCTTATCCTTAGACTGTGACCCCTGCTTCTGGGCTCCCCCGCCATCGGGAACATCCTTCCTGCATCTAGTCTGTCTAGTCCTGTTAAAATTTTATAAGTTTCAATGAGATCCCCTCTCATTCTTCTAAACTCCAGCGAGTATAAGCCCATAGAGTCATAGAGTTATACAGCACAGAAAGAGGCCCTTCGGCCCATCGTGTCTGCGCCGTCCATCAATCCCTGTCCAATCTAATCCCATTTTCCAGCATTTGGTCCATAGCCTTGTATGCAATGGCATTTCAAGTGCTCATCCAAATGCTTCTTGAATGTTGTGAGAGTTCCTGCCTCTACCACCCTTTCAGGCAGTGAGTTCCAGACTCCAACCACCCCCTGGGTGAAAAAGTTCCTCCTCAAATCCCCTCTAAACCTCCTGAACCTTACTTTGAATCTATGCCCCCTTGTTATTGACCCCCCTACTAAGGGGAAAAGTTCCTCTTTACCTACCCTATCTATGCCCCTCATCATTTTGTACACCTCAATCAGGTCCCCCCTCAGCCTTCTTTGCTCCAAGGAAAACAACCCCAGCCTGTTCAGTCTTTCTTCATAGCTGAGGCGCTGCAGCCCAGGTAACATCCTGGTGAATCTCCTCTGCACCCTCTCCAATGCAATCACATCCTTCCTATAGTGAGGCGACCAGAACTGCACACAGTATTCCAGCTGTGGCCTTACCAGCGTTTTGTACAGCTCCATCATAACCTCCCTGCTCTTATACTCTATGCCTCGGCTAATGAAGGCAAGTATCCCATATGCCTTTTTAACCACCTTATCTACCTGTTCCGCTGCCTTCAGGGATCTATGTACATGTACACCAAGGTCCCTCTGACCCTTTGTACTTCCTAGGGTCCTACCACTCATTGTGTATTCCCTTGCCTTATTTGTCCGTCCAAAATGCATCACCTCGCACTTTTCAGGTTTAAATTCCATTTGCCACTTTTCCGCCCATCTGACCAACCCGTTTATATCGTCCTGTAGCCTGAGGCTTTCCTCCTCGCAATTTACCACCCCACCAATTTTCGTGTCATCTGCGAACTTACTGATCATACCTTTTACATTCTCATCCAAATCATTTATGTAGATCACAAACAGCAAGGGACCCAGCACCGATCCCTGAGGTACCCCACTGGACACAGGCCTCCAGTCACAAAAGCAACCTTCAACCATCACCCTCTGCCTCCTGCCACTCAGCCAGTTTAGGATCCAACGTGCCAAGGCACCCTGAATCCCATGGGCTCTTACCTTCTTGACCAATCGACCCAATCTCTCCTCATACGTCATTCCTGCCATCCCAGGTATCAGTCTGGTGAATCTTCGCTGCACTCTCTCCATGGCAAGAACATCCTTCCTCAGATAAGGTGACCAAAACTGCACACAATACTCAAGATGTGGTCTCACCAAGGCCCTGTACAACTGCAGCAAATCATCCTTGTTCCTGTACTTAAACTCTCTCGCTACGAAGGCCAACATACCATTTGCCTTCTTAACCGCCTGCTGCACCTGCATGCTTTCCTTCAGCGACTGGTGCTCAAGGACACCCAGGTCTCGTTGCAATTTCCCTTCTCCCAATCTATTGCCATTCAGATAATAATCTGTCTTCCTGTTTTTGCCACCAAAGTGGATAACCTCGCATTTATCCACATTATACTGCATCTGCCCAATCACCCAACCTGTCCAAATCATACTGGGGTTTCTCTGCATCCTCCTCACAGCGCACACGCCCACCCAGCTTTGTGTCGTCTGCAAACTTGAAGATATTACAGCTAGTTCCTTCGTCTAGATCATCATTAATATATATTGATTAATTGCCCTTGAGAAGGTGGTGGTGAGCCACCTTCTTGAACCGCTGCAGTCCGTGTGGTGAAGGTGCTCCCACAGTGCTGTTAGGGAGGGAGTTCCGGGATTTTGACCCAGTGACAATGAAAGATCGGCGATATATTTCTAAGTCAGAATGGTGTGTGACTTGGAGAGGAACTTGGAGGTGGTGGTGTTCCCACGCGCCTGCTGCCCTTGTCCTTCTAGGTGGAAGAGGTTGCGGGGTTGGGAGGTGCTGCCGAAGAAGCCATGGCGAGTTGTAGATGGTACACACTGCAGCCACGGTACGCCGGTGGTGGAGGGAGTGAATGTTTAAGGTGGTGGATGGAATGCCAATCAAGTGGGCTGCTTTGTCTTGAATGGTGTCGAGCTTCTTGAGTGTTGTTGGAGCTGCACTCATCCAGGCAAGTGGGGAGTATTCCATCACACTCCTGACTTGTGCCTTGTAGATGGTGGAAAAGCTTTAGGGAGTCAGGAGGTGAGTCACTCGCTGCAGATTACCCAGCCTCTGACCTGCTCTTGTTGCCGCAGTATTTATGTGACTGGTCCAGTTAAGTTTCTGGTCAATGGTGTCCCCAGGATGTTGATGGTGGAGGATTTGGCGATGGTACTGCCGTTGAATGTCATGGGGAGGTGGTTAGACTCTCGTTTGTTGGAGATAGTCATTGCCTGGCACTTCTGTGGCGCGAATGTTACCTGCCACTTATCAGCCCAAGCCTGAACGTCGTCCAGGTCTTGTTGCATGTGGGCATGGACTGCTTCATTATCTGAGGAGTTGTGAATGGCACTGAACACTGTGCAGTCATCAGCGAACATCACCATTTCTGACCTTATGTTGGCGGGAAGGTCATTGATGAAGCAGCTGAAGATGGTTGGGCCTAGGACACTGCCCTGAGGAACTCCTGCAGCAATGTCCTGGGGCTGTGATGACTGACCACCAACCACCACAACCATCTTCCTTTGTGCTAGGTATGGCTCCAGCCACTGGAGAGTTTTCCCCCCGATTCCCATTGAGTTCAGTTTTTCCAGGGCTCCTTGATGCCACACTTGGTCAAATGTTGCCTTGATGTCAAGGGCAGTCACTCTGACCTCAGCTCTGGAATTCAGCTCCTTTGTCCATGTTTGGACCAAGGCTGTAATGAGGTCGGGAGCCGAGTGGTCTTGGCGGAACCCAAACTGGGCACCAGTGAGCAGGTTATTGGTGAGTAAGTGTCGCTTGATAGCACTGTCAGTGACATCTTCCATCACTTTGCTGATGATTGAGAGTAGATTGATGGGGCAGTAATTGGCTGGATTGGATTTGTCCTGCTTTTTCTGGAGAGGACATACCTGGCCAGTTTTCCAAATTGTCGGATAGCTGCCAGTGATGTAGCTGTACTTGAACAAACTATTATGTAAGACAGTGGAAAGAATCTCAGGAAAACAATCAAAGCTGCACGTCCTTAAATTTTATACGTTGGGTTTTCTCATTTAGGAACTGATAATATAAGATGCAAAATTTGGAAGTCTTTGCAGAGAAACTCCAGTATGATTTGGACAGGTTGGGTTATTGGGCAGATGCATGGCAGATGCAGTATAATGTGGATAAATGCGAGGTTATCCACTTTGGTGGCAAAAACAGGAAGGCAGATTATTATCTGAACGGCAATAGATTGGGAGAAGGGGAAGTGCAACGAGACCTGGGTGTCCTTGTGCACCAGTCGCTGAAGGTAAGCATGCGGGTGTAGCAGGCGGTTAAGGAGGCAAATGGTATGTTGGCCTTCGTAGCGAGAGGGTTTGAGTACAGGAACAAGGATGTCTTGCTGCAGTTGTACAGGGCCTTGGTGAGACCACACCTTGAGTATTGTGTGCAGTTTTGGTCGCCTTATCTGAGGAAGGATGTTCTTGCCATGGAGGGAGTGCAGCGAAGATTCACCAGACTGATACCTGGGATGGCAGGAATGACGTATGAAGAGAGATTGGGTCGATTGGGCTTATATTCACTAGAGTTTAGAAGAATGAGAGGGAATCTCATTGAAACTTATAAAATTCTAACAGGACTAGACAGACTAGATGCAGGAAGGATGTTCCTGATGGCGGGGGAGTCCAGAACCAGGGGTCACAGTCTAAAGATAAGGTGTAAGCCATTTAGGACTGAGATGAGGAGGAATTTCTGCACCCAGAGTGTGGTGAACCTGTGGAATTCTCTACCACACAAGGCAGTTGAGGCCATTTCATTAAATATATTCAAGAAGGAGTTAGATATATTTCTTAAGGCTAAAGGGATCAAGGGGTATGGGGAGAAAGCAGGGACAGGGTACTGAGTTTGGATGATCAGCCATGATCTCATTGAATGGCAGAGCAGGCTCGAGGGGCCGAATGGCCTACTCCTGCTCCTATCTTCTGTGTTTCTATGTCTGTTTTTAAAAGGCCAAGATGTATACCAGTAACCTCCTGACCAGGAGGTTCATGTTTCCCTTTTTAAATTTTTTTTATTTAGTTCACATTTACTTTTAAATAAGTTACACCCAAATAACTGACTTCAATTGTCCTTCAGTTTATTGCAAAAATTCTTTAAAGCGATCCAGACCGAGCTGGCTTTTCTTTTGTCATTTAATTTATTTTTTTGATCTTTTCATCAAGATCCAGTTTACATCACGAAAATGCTGATGAACCCACTAAACAAAGAAATATTAAAGATTTACAGAGGGTTTTTTTTGCTCTTATTGCTAGGCCGCACCTGGAGTATTGCGTCCAGTTCTGGTCCCCACACTTTAGGAAGGATGTGAAGGCCCTTGAGAGGGTGCAGAGGAGATTTACCAGAATGGTTCCGGGGATGGGGGATCTTGGCTACAAGGACAGGTTGGAGAAGCTGGATTTGTTTTCATTAGAGCAAAGGAGGTTGAGGGGTGATTTGATCGAGGTGTACAAGATTATGACGGGTTTGGATAGGCTAGATGGGGAAAGGCTGTTCCCACTAGTTGATGGAACGAGGACTAGGGGACACAGATTTAAAGTTCTGGGTAAGAGACACAGGGGGGGGACGTGTGGAAAAACGTTTTTATGCAGTGAGTGGTGAGGACCTGGAACTCGCTGCCGACGGAAGTGGTGGAAGCGGAGTGGGGGGCAAAAATTAGGTTACTTTGCGCCTCCTGTTAGTGCCCTAAGAGGGTGCTAACGGGACGCAAAGCAACGAGCGCCCGGGCACGGCGCCGCCAACACCTCCCGCGAAATTCAGCGGGAGGTTAGCGGCGGCAGTAACCGTTAGCGCCCTGCGGTACAGGCGCCCCAGAGGGGGCGCGACTCAATTTTTTTTTCCCTCAAAGTTTCCAAGGGGAGACTGGATAGGCACTTGAGGGAAATAAACTTGCAGGGCTACGGGGATAGAGCGGGGGAATGGGACTGACTGGATTGCTCCGCAGAGAGCCGGCACGGACTCGATGGGCCGAATGGCCTCCTTCTGTGCTGTTATGACTCTATGGGTGCCTTTATAATATACAATTCCCATACTACATAATCCTAAAAGAAGCTTGGAAGAACAGTTTGGAGTTTCCATAGTACATACTGACATAAGAAAACTACTAGGCTCTTGGTCTAAGTATTAAACAAGGCTTTAATCAGCTGTTTTTCAACATGGAGATCTAGTTTTGTCCTTCACTAGTTCCTGTTCAAGAATGTCCTGCGCAAGCTGGGCCCATGCAGAATCACAGAATCACAGAAACCCCACAGTGCAGATAGAGGCCATTTCGGCCCATCAAGCCTGCACCGACACATATCCCACCCGATCCCCGTAACCCCTACACCAACACATATCCCACCCTATCCCCGTAACCCCATGTATTTAATCCCCCTAACACTAAGGGTCAATTTATCATAGCCAATCAACCTAACCCGCACATCTTTGGACTGTGGGAGGAAACCGGAGCACCCGGAGGAAACCCACGCAAACACGGGCAGTCACCCGAGGCCGGATTTGAACCCGGGTCCCTGGCGCTGTGAGGCAACAGTGCTAACCACTATGCCACCGTGCTGCCCGTATTATTTCATGTCTTTCATGAATGACTGATTCATGTCACATGCCTTGTGATTATTGCCCTATTTTAACAAATTTAGCAGATGCCATCCATGCCACTTTAGCAACATCTCTTTTACATATAATGGCACTACTTCCTTTATTTTGCACTCGGTTTCTATTTTGGGAATTATCTAAGGATTTCTCATGCAACGGTTTAAGGATATCTATGCCAGGCTTTCACTGGGAAATGCACCGTTAATACAGTGACTGCCCAAGTACGCCACACCGATCCTTTTAGGTGTGACCTTACGGCCTCCTGCCAATGTTACCGTGGCCCCTGCTGGCACTGCCCGTTTATAAAGCCCAGGACCCCATCGGCTTTGTTAGCCTGTCCTGCCACCTTCAAAGACTTGTCTCTCTGTTCTTGCAGCCCCGTTCGCATTGTAGCATTTAGCACGTATTGTCGCTCCTCATTCTTCCTGCCGAAATGTGTCACCTCGCGCTCTGCTGCCTGGAGTTTCATTTGCCATGCACCCGCCCATTCCACCGGCCCGTCTCTGTCTTCTTGTCCGCTGTTTCTCAGTGGGCAGCACACTCGCCCCTGAGTCAGAAGGTTGTGGGTTCAAGTCCCACTCCAGGGACTCGAGCACATAAAAGCTAGGCTGACAATCCAGCGCACTGCTGAGGGAGTGCTGCATAGAAACAAAGAAGATAGGAGCAGGAGTAGGCCATTCGGCCCCTCGAGCCTGCTCCGCCATTCAATGAGATCATGGCTGATCATCCAAATTCAGTACCCTGTCCCTGCCTTCTCCCCATATCCCTTGATCCCTTTAGCCTCAAGAAATATATCCAACTCCTTCTTGAATATATTTAATGAATTGGCCTCAACTGTCTTCTGTGGTAGAGAATTCCACAGGTTCACCACTCTCTGGGTGAAGAAATTCCTCCTCATCTCTGTCCTAAATGGCTTACCCCTTATCCTTAGACTGTGACCCCTGGTTCTGGACTCCCCGACCATCGGGAACATCCTTCCTGCATCTAGTCTGTCTAGTCCTGTTAGAATTTTATAAGTTTCAATGAGATCCCCTCTCATTCTTCTAAACTCCAGCGAATATAAGCCCAATCGACCCAATCTCTCCTCGTACGTCATTCCTGCCATCCCAGGTATCAGTCTGGTGAATCTTCGCTGCACTCCCTCCATGGCAAGAACATCCTTCGTCAGATAAGGCGACCAAAACTGCACACAATACTCAAGGTGTGGTCTCACCAAGGCCCTGTACAACTGCAGCAAGACATCCTTGCTCCTGTACTCGAATCCTCTCGCTACGAAGGCCAACATACCTTTTGCCTTCTTAACCGCCTGCTGCACCTGCATGGTTACCTTCAGCGACTGGTGCACAAGGACACCCAGGTCTCGTTGCACTTCCCCTTCTCCCAATCTATTGCCGTTCAGATAATAATCAGCCTTCCTGTTTTTGCCACCGAAGTGGATAACCTCGCATTTATCCAGAAGAGCAGGTGTCTTGGCCAATATTTATCCCTCAACCAACATAACAGAGAGATGATCTGGTCATTATCACATTGCTGTTTGTGGGAGCTTGCTGTGCGCAAATTGGCTGCTGCGTTTCCCACACTACAACAGTGACTCCACTTCAAAAATACTTCATTGGCTGTACAGCGCTTTGAGACATCCGGTGGATCGTGAAAGGCGCTATCTAAATGCAAGTCTTTCATTTCTTGAAGTCTATTACTGTCTTCCTCACTATTTACTACACTTCCAAGTTCTGTATCAACTGCAAATTTTGAAATTGTGCCCTGTACCCCCCAAGTCCAGGTCATTAATTATATCTGAAACAGCAGTGGCCCTTGTACTGAACCCTGGGGAACATCACTCGAGTCCAAAAAACAGCCATTCACCACAACTCTCGGTTTTCTAACCATTAGCCAATTTTGCATCCATGCTACTACTATCCCTTTTATCCCATGGGCTTCAAATTTGCCAACAAGCCTAGCATGTGTAACTTCGGATGGCAGGACTGACGTACGAGGAGAGATTGGGTCGATTAGGCTTATACTCGCTGGAGTTTAGAAGAATGAGAGGGGAGCTCATTGAAACTTATAAAATTCTAACAGGACTGGACAGACTAGATGCAGGAAGGATGTTCCCAATGGCGGGGGAGTCCAGAACCAGGGGTCACAGTCTAAGGATAAGGGGTAAGCCATTTTGGACTGAGATGAGGAGGAATTTCTTCACCCAGAGAGTGGTGAACCTGTGGAATTCTCTACCACAGAAGGCAGTTGAGGCCAATTCATTAAATATATTCAAGAAGGAGTTGGATATATTTCTTAAGGCTAAAGGGATCAAGGGATATGGGGAGAAGGCAGAGACCGGGTACTGAATTTGGATGATCAGCCATGATCTCATTGAATGGCGGAGCAGGCTCGAGGGGCCGAATGGCCTACTCCTGCTCCTATCTTCTATGTTTCTATGTCAATGCCTTTTAGCAGTCCATATACACAACACCAGCCGCACTACCCTCATCAACCATCTCCGTTACTTCGATCAAGTTAGTCAAACACAATTTGAAAAGGAAGAAATAACAACAGAAAAAGCTGGAAAAACTCAGCAGGCCAGGGCAGCACCCGTGGAGAGAGAAACAGAGTTAACGTTTCAGGTCGATGACCCTTCGTCAGAACTGGAAAAAGCTGGAGATGGAAAGCAGGTTTAGGGGCTGGGAAAAGGGGGAGGGAGTGAAAGAACAAAAGGGAAGGTCAGTGATAGGATAGAAAGCAGGAGAGATTAAGAGACATTAAGAGATATTCAAGGCGAGAGGAGGTGGTAATGGGGCAGGTTATGGAACAAAGGATGGTTCCAAATGGGGTGTGAATTGCGCTGGCAGAATGGAGGACAGCGGCCATGTGGCAGGGAAGAAGAAAAAAGAAAATATATATATGTGATAGGGGCCGAGGTTATGATCTGAAATTGTTGAACTCGATGTTGAGTCCAGAGGGCTGTAAAGTGCCTAATCGGAAGATGAGGTGCTGTTCCTCGAGTTTACGCTGAGCTTCCGTGGAACAATGCAAGAGGCCGAGGATGGTGAGGTCTGAGTGGGAGTGGAGCGGTGAATTAAAGTGACAGGCCACCGGGAGCTCAGGGTCCCCCCTTACAGACTGAACGGAGGTGTTCCGCAAAGCGGGTCGCACAACCTGCGTTGAAACATAGAAACAGAGAAGATAGGAGCAGGAGTAGGCCATTCGGCCCTTCGAGCCTGCTCCGCCATTCAATGAGATCATGGCTGATCATCCAAATCAGTGCCCTGTCCCTGCCTTCTCCCCATATCCCTTGATCCCTTTAGCCTTAAGGAATATATCCAACTCTTTCTTGAATATATTTAATGAACTGGCCTCCACCGCCCTCTGTGGCAGAGAATTCCACAGGTTCACCACTCTCTGGGTGAAGAAATTCCTCCTCATTTCAGTCCTAAATGGTTTACCCCTTATCCTTAAAAAGACTTGCATTTAGATAGTGCCTTTCACGACCCACCGGACATCTCAAAGCGCTTTACAGCCAATGAAGGTATTTTTGAAGTGGGGTCACCGTTCTAATGTGGGAAACGCGGCAGCCAATTTGCGCACAGCAAGGCCCCACAAACAGCAATGTGCTAATGACCCAGATCATCTGTGTTTGTTATGTTGGTTGAGGGATAAATATTGGCCAGGACACAGGGGATAAAACTGCCCTACTCTTCAATCGAAATAGTGGCCATGGGACCTTTTACGTCCACCCGAGAGAGCGGACAGGGCCTCAGTTTAACGTCTCATCCGAAAGACGGCACCTCGACAGTGCAGCACTCCCTCAGCACTGCACTGGAGTGTCAGCCTAGCTTTATGTGCTCGAGTCCCTGGAGTGGGACTTGAACCCACAACCTTCTGACTTAGAGGCGAGGGTGCTACCCACTGAGCCACAGCTGACACTAATTTGCCTTTAATAAATCTGTGCTGGCTTTCATTTATTAGCCCCTTACTTTTCAAAATGCCAATTAGTTTTGTCCCAGCTTACTGCCTCGAAAAGTGCCTTATTGCCATTTCTCTCCACAGCCTGTCTCCCAGGTTACTACAAGGAGTCTGCTGGCGATTCAGCCTGCTCAAAGTGTCCATCACACAGCAAGTCCGAGGCGGAGAGTTCCACATCCTGCCCATGTAACGAGGGCTTTTACAGAGCTCTGGAAGAGTCATCAGACCAGCCCTGCACAGGTAAGTACCAAGGAAGTCAAACTGGCAGTGCAGAGGGAGCTTTAATCTGTATCTAACCCATGCTGTACCTGTCCTGGGAGTGTTTGATAGGACAGTGCAGAGGGAGCTTTAATCTGTATCTAACCCGTGCTGTACCTACCCTGGGAGTGTTTGATGGGACAGTGCAGAGGGAGATTTACTCTGTATCTAACCCGTGCTGTACCTGCCCTGGGAGTGTTTGATGGGACAGTGTAGAGGGAGCTTTACTCTGTACCTAACCCCGTGCTGTACCTGCCCTGGGAGTGTTTGATGGGACAGTGTAGAGGGAGTTTTACTCTGTATCTAACTCGTGCTGTACCTGCCCTGGGAGTGTTTGATGGGAGAGTGTAGAGGGAGCTTTACTCTGTATCTAACCCCATGCTGTACCTGCCCTGGGAGTGTTTGATGGGACAGTGTAGAGGGAGCTTTACTCTGTATCTAACCCGTGCTGTACCTGCCCTGGGAGTGTTTGTTGGGACAGTGTAGAGGGGGCTTTACTCTGTATCTAACCCATGCTGTACCTGCCCTGGGAGTGTTTGATGGGACAGTGTAGAGGGAGCTTTACTCTGTATCTAACCCATGCTGTACCTGCCCTGGGAGTGTTTGATGGGACAGTGTAGAGGGAGCTTTACTCTGTATCTAACCCGTGCTATACCTGCCCTGGGAGTGTTTGATGGGACAGTGTAGAGGGGGCTTTACTCTGTATCTAACCCGTGCTGTACCTGCCCTGGGAGTGTTTGATGGGACAGTATAGAGGGAGCTTTACTCTGTTTCTATCCTGTGCTGTACCAGCTCTGGGAGTGTTTGTTCGGGCAGTGTAGAGGTAGCTTTACTCTGCATCTAACCCGTGCTGTACCTGCGCTGGGAGTGTTTGATGGGACAAATTAGAGGGAGATTTACTCAGTATCTAACCCGTGCTGCACATGCCCTGGGAGTGTTTGATGGGACAGTGTAGAGGGAGCATACTCTGTATCTAACCCATGCTGTACCTGCCCTGGGAGTGTTTGATGCGGCAGTGTAGAGGGGGCTTTACTCTGTATCTAACCCATGCTGTACCTGACCTGGGAGTGTTTGTTGGGACAGTGTAGAGGGAGCTTTACTCTGTATCTAACCCATGCTATACCTGCCCTGGGAGTGTTTGATGGGACAGTGTAGAGGGGGCTTTACTCTGTATCTAACCCGTGCTATACCTGCCCTGGGAGTGTTTGATGGGACAGTGTAGAGGGGGCTTTACTCTGTATCTAACCCGTGCTGTACCTGCCCTGGGAGTGTTTGATGGGACAGTGTAGAGGGAGCTTTACTCTGTATCTAACCCCATGCTGTACCTGCCCTGGGAGTGTTTGATGGGACAGTGTAGAGGGAGCTTTACTCTGTATCTAACCCGTGCTGTACCTGCCCTGGGAGTGTTTGTTGGGACAGTGTAGAGGGGGCTTTACTCTGTATCTAACCCATGCTGTACCTGCCCTGGGAGTGTTTGATGGGACAGTGTAGAGGGAGCTTTACTCTGTATCTAACCCATGCTGTACCTGCCCTGGGAGTGTTTGATGGGACAGTGTAGAGGGAGCTTTACTCTGTATCTAACCCGTGCTATACCTGCCCTGGGAGTGTTTGATGGGACAGTGTAGAGGGGGCTTTACTCTGTATCTAACCCGTGCTGTACCTGCCCTGGGAGTGTTTGATGGGACAGTGTAGAGGGAGCTTTACTCTGTATCTAACCCGTGCTGTACCTGACCTGGGAGTGTTTGATGGGACAGTGTAGAGGGAGCTTTACTCAATTCAATTCAATTCAATTCAATTCAAATCGCTTTATTGGCATGACAAGTTACATCTTATGTTGCCAAAGCATCGGAAAACATTCGTGTTTGTTCACAAAAATACAGATCTATCCATACAGTGTATAAACAGATATGTCCCTGAGTGTATAAATATATACTTTCATATAATTTATATATACTCTTTTCTTATATTTACTGTTGTCCCTCTGTTTATGGCAAGCTGTAACATAGTGTGCTGCTAGTGTTATGCAATTTCTCTCTTCCCCTAGTAGGTATGGGAGTTTTTGGTCGTCATTCAAATTTCTGAATTCCGGGCATATTTTTGTGAATTTTGGGTAGAAATTCTCCCTTATGCCCTGATATTTTCTCTCTATCTAAGCCGTGCTGTACCTGCCCTGCGAGTGTTTGATGGGACAGTGTAGAGAGAGCTTGACTCTGTATCTAACCCGTGCTGTACCTGCCCTGGGAGTGTTTGATGGGACTGTGTAGAGGGAGCTTCACTCTGCATCTAACACGTGCTGTGCCTGCCCTGGGAGTGTTTTATGGGACAGTGTAGACCATGCATTACTCTTTGTCTAACCCATGCTGTACCTGCCCTGGGAGTTTTTGATGGGGCAGTGTAGAGTCAACTTTACTCTCTATCTAACCCGTACTGTGCCTGCCCTGGGAGTGTTTTATGGGACAGTGTAGAGGGAGCTTTAGTCTGTATCTTACCCCGTGCTGTACCTGTCCTGGGAGTATTTGATGGGAAAGTGTAGAGGGAGCATTGCTCTGTATCTAACCCATGCTGTCCCTGCCCTGGGAGTGTTTGATGGGACAGTGTAGAGGGAACTTTACTCTGTATCTAACCCGTGCTGTACCTGTCCTGGGAGTGTTTGGTGAGACAGTGTAGAGGGAGCTTTACTCTGTATCTAAGCTGTGTTCTACCTGCCCTGGGAGTGTTTGATGGGACAATGTAGAGGAGCTTTACTCTGCATCTAACCCGTGTTCTACCTGCCCTGGGAGTGTTTGATGGGACAGTGTAGATGGAGCTTTACTCTGTATCTAACTCATGCTGTACCTGCCCTGGGAGTGTTTGATGAGACAGTGTAGAGGGAGCTTTACTCTGCATCTATCCTGTGCTGTACCTGCCCTGGGAGTGTTTAATGTGACAGTGTAGCTTTACTCTGTATCTATCCTGTAACGTCCGTGTGTAATTGAGACACGGACTGCAGAAGTTGGTTATAACAGGTATTTACTGAATGGAGACAAAACTGGAACTTCTATACAAAGTTACTACACAGGCTTTTATACAGGGGTGGTCACTACTGGTACTGCAGTATACAGGGGCTGCAGAATATAGTTCCTTCTTCAAAGTACATACACTACAATTCCTCCCCTTTTAGCTAAACAGTACATAACATTCGATTAATAATTAAATAACATATTTACAATTACAGTTGCTATATACATTAGCTGAAGTTAATCAATTATAAATTCAGTCTTTGAGGAGGCTTCCTGATTCTGTCCGGATAACGCCTCTCTGGGGTATCAGGTTCTTCTGGCAAAGTTGATTCGGGATCAACGTCGTTGTTTGGTTCGTCTGCTTCCAATATCACCGATTCTGAGGTAGATGCAATTGGTACTTCGGTTTCATCACCAGGTGTATAGGATCGTGGTGTAGATTTGACATTTTCCAGTGACTCTAAAATCTGGTCAGCATGGCGTCTTACAATGCTCTCTCCAACGTCCACGGTATACATTAGAGGTCCTTGCCGTGTGCAGATCGTTCCTGGCTGCCATTTCTCTGTGCGGTAGTCCCGGGCCAAAACTGGTTGACCTATCTTAAACTCCTGGTTGGCCTTTCATTCATATTCTGAAACTGCCTGTTCTCCACATCTCTTCTGATGTTTGGCTTAACCAAATCCAAGCGGCATCTTAGTCTTTGATTGAAGAACATCATGGCTGGAGTTTGGTTGGTAACCGCATGTGTCACATTCCGGTAGGCAAACAAGAAGTTATCCACCTTGTGTTGTAGGGGTATGTCTTCATTACACATTGCCTTGATGTGGTAAACCACTGTTAACCCTATACATGTCTGTGTGGTAAACCACTGTTAACTCTGTACAAGTCCGGGCATGTCTCCACCCCTGGCTCCACCCCTAAGCCCGGGTATAAAGGTGACTCACCACCTTCCCCCAGGAGCTCTTAGGATGGATTCACTAGCAGAGGCATGCTCCAGTTCTTAGTCAATAAAAGCCTACTTCATATAAGTCCATCTCGTAGTCTTTGGTGTTGTTGATAGCACATCAATTCTTGAAGCTGGAACGTTTAGACCTGGATCCTCAAGCAGCAGATGCAGCCAATAACTTTGAAATAACAACAGAAAATGCTGGAAAAACTCAGCAAGTCAGGCAACATCCGTGGAGAGAAATTTGAGTTGACGTTTCGGGTTTGACCCTTCTTCAAAACTGGAGAGAAAAGGAACTAGATCGAAGGCAGGGCTGCGATCGGACAAAAGAATAAAGAACCAAAAGAAGTAAAAGAGATTAGAAGCTAGACGAGATGGTAATAGGCTGGGATTAGGTGTAAAGTGTACTGGCAGGGTAAAAGATAGCTGCCAGGTGTGAGAGAGAAACAAAAGGAAAGGGGGGGGGGGGAAAGGAAAGGAGTGGAAAAATATAAGTGAAATGAAATAGGGGCCGAGGTTATGATCTGAAATTGTTGAACTCGATATTGAGACCGGAAGGCTGCAGAGTGCCTAATCGGAAGATGAGGTGCTGTTCCTCGAGTTTACGTTGAGCTTCCGTGGAACAGTACAAGAGGCCAAGGACGGTGAGGTCCGAGTGGGAATGGAGCGGTGAATTGAAATGACAGGCGACCGGAAGCTCGGGGTCACCCTTACGGACTGAACGGAGGTGTTCCGCAAAGCGGTCACCCAATCTGCGTTTGGTCTCCCCAATAACTTTGAACACTGGCTGAGCTGTTTCGAAGCCTTCCTGGAGGCCTCCAGCACTACTGTCACTACAGATGACGCGAAACGGCTTGTCTTGAACTCACGGGTGAGCCACCGAGTCTACTCGATCATCCGAGACGCCACTACTTACGCGGCCACCATCGCGACGCTAAAGGAACAATACGTGAGGCCTGTTAACGAGGTCTACGCCAGATACCTCCTGGCTACCCGAAAACAGCGCCCCAGGGAATCGGGCGCTGAATATTTACTGGCACTGAGAGTCCTCGGCCGGGACTGTAATTGCAAAGCGGTGACGGCCAAGGAATGCACGGAAGACCTGATCCGAGACGCCTACGTAGCCGGCATCAGGTCCAACTATACTCTGCAGAGGCTGCTGGAACAGAGGGGGCTCGACCTGCAGAAGACGGTGGCCCTCGCTAACTCGCTAGACGTGGTCCTCCAGAACATGGACACCTACCCCCCTGACCGGATGGCCATGTGGATGCCACGGGAGCAGCCATCTTGGGACCCGGTAAGGCCACAAGCCGCCAGCAGGCCAACTACAGCTGCAATGACCAGAGGCCAGAAATGCTACTTCTGCGGCCAGGCCAAGCACCCCAGACAGCAATGCCCAGCAAAGGACGCGACCTGCTCCAAATGCGGCAAGAAAGGCCACTACGCGAGACTGTGCAAGGCAAAATCGACCCCCAATTCCAGCAGCGCCGCGTGTGAACCGTACAGGCCGCCATTTTGGACCCCACCAACCGCGTGTGAGCCGTGCGGGCCGCCATTTTGGGCACCACCAGCCGAGGGGGAGCCGCCATCTTGGACACCATTCCGGGACCAGGCCCCCGGCGTGGGAGAATACTACAGCGACCCACCGATCTCGACGATGGCCTCCATCACCCTGGACCAATCTAGGCCCCATCAACTAGCCAGGTCCATGATGAACGTAAAGGTAAATGGCCATGCCACAATTTGCCTTTTCGACTGCGGAAGCACGGAGAGCTTCATCCACCCCGACACGGTGCGATGTTACTCCCTATCGGTTATGCACACACGCCACCAGGTCTTTATGGCCTCAAAGTCCCATACGGCGGACGTCGGCGGCTACTGTGTAGCGACTCTGACAGTGAACGGCGTGGAGTACAGAGAGTTTAAATTCCTCATCCTGCCACAGCTCTGCGCTCCCGTACTGCTAGGATTAGACTTCCAGTGCCATCTGGAGAGCATCACGATGGCATATGGCGGGCCCCTGACCCCACTTACAGTCTGCAGCCGGCAGAATTTAAACACGGCGCCGCGCAAAGTATGCAGCCTGTCCACCCTGAAGGTCAAACCCCCCCCCCCGTTGTTCGCTAACCTCGCCAAAGACTGCAAGCCAATTGCTACTAAAAGCAGGCGGTACAGTGCCGGGGATAGGAGCTTTATTAAATCAGAAGTAGAAAGACTCCTGAGGGAAGGGATTATCGAGGGCAGCACCAGCCCATGGCGAGCCCAAGTGGTGGTAGTGAAGACCGGCGAAAAACAGCGCCTGGTTATTGATTACAGCCAGACGATCAATCGATACACGCAATTAGACGCATACCCACTTCCCCGCATATCTGACATGGTCAACCAGATAGCACAATATCGGGTATTCTCGACGATTGATCTGAAGTCGGCATACCACCAGCTCCCCATCAGGCCTGAGGACCGCCAGTACACGGCCTTCGAGGCTGACGGTCGCCTCTACCACTTCCTCCGAGTCCCCTTTGGCGTCACCAACGGGGTCTCGGTCTTCCAAAGGGAGATGGACCGGATGGTTGACCAGAACGCGCTGCAGGCCACCTTCCCCTATCTAGACAACATCACTATCTGCGGCCATGACCGGCAGGACCACGACGCCAACCTCGAAAAATTCCTCCGTACGGCCCAACGGCTGAATCTGACATACAACAGAGAAAAATGTATGTTCCGCACCGCGCGCCTCGCTATTCTTGGCTGCGTGGTGGAAAACGGAGTCATCGGCCCCGACCCCGACCGAATGCGCCCCCTCCTGGAACTACCCCCCCCCACTGCCTAAAAGCCCTGAAGAGATGCCTAGGGTTCTTCTCTTACTACGCCCAGTGGGTGCCCAACTATGCGGACAAAGCCCGGCCCCTCATCAAGTCAACCTCCTTCCCCCTGATGGCAGAGGCCCGTGCGGCCTTCACCCTCATAAAAGAGGACATTGCGAAGGCCACAATGCACGCAGTGGATGAGTCCATCCCTTTCCAAGTGGAGAGCGATGCATCCGACTTCGCCCTAGCCGCAACCCTTAACCAGGCGGGGAGACCCGTGGCCCTCTTTTCACGGACCCTCCAGGGCCCCGAAATTCGACACTCCTCAATCGAGAAGGAGGCCCAGGCGATAGTGGAGGCTGTACGGCACTGGAGGCATTACCTGGCCGGTAAACGTTTCACCCTGCTCACTGACCAACGGTCAGTAGCATTTATGTTTAACAACAGACAAAGGGGGAAAATCAAAAATGATAAGATATTGCGGTGGAGGATCGAGTTATCCACCTACAACTACGATATCTTATACCGGCCCGGGAAACTTAATGAGCCCCCAGACGCCTTATCCCGTGGGACATGTGCCAACGCACAAGTCGATAGGCTACGGACCCTCCACAATGATCTCTGCCACCCGGGGGTCACCAGGTTCTTCCACTTTATTAAAGCTCGCAACCTGCCTTACTCCATCGAGGAGGTCAGGACCATGACCAGGAACTGCCAGGTCTGCGCCGAATGCAAACCGCATTTTTATAGGCCAGACAGGGCACACCTGATTAAAGCCACCCGCCCCTTCAAACGTCTCAGCGTCGATTTCAAGGGGCCCCTTCCCTCCTCTGACCGCAACACGTACTTCCTCAATATTATTGACGAGTACTCCCGTTTCCCCTTCGCCATCCCCTGCCCGGACATGACCAGCGCCACAGTCATCAGGTGCCTCAACGACCTGTTCGCCATATTTGGCTTCCCCAATTACATCCACAGCGACAGGGGCTCGTCGTTCATGAGCGACGAGCTGCGCCAGTACCTGCTCGAGAAGGGCATAGCCACGAGCAGGACGACCAGCTACAACCCCCGGGGTAACGTACAGGTAGAGAGGGAGAACGCAACAGTGTGGAAGACCGCCATGCTCGCCCTAAAATCCAAGGGCCTCCCAATCTCCCGCTGGCAAGATGTCCTCGCCGATGCGCTCCACTCCATACGATCACTGCTCTGTACTGCCACAAACGCCACCCCTCACGAGAAGATGTTCGTCTTCCCCAGGAAATCCACCTCGGGAACATCACTACCGCCATGGCTGACGTCTCCGGGACCCATCCTGCTCAGGAAACACGTGAGGAGCCATAAGACGGACCCCCTGGTCGAAAAGGTTCACCACCTCCACGCCAACCCACAGTACGCCTACGTGGCGTATCCGGACGGGCGGGAGGACACAGTCTCAATTCGAGACCTCGCACCCTCGGGTACCACCCGAAACACCATCGATCACCATCCACTACCTCCACCCACCACCACTACCCACGACGCACCACCGGGGTGTCTACCACGAACTGACGACATGCCGGTGCCATCCCTACCCCGAGAGGACGACACGCCAGTGCTCCGTCCCACGCGAGAAGTGGCCGCGGGCAAAGAACCGCCGCAACCGGCACCACGAAGATCATTACAGCAGACAAGACCCCCGGAGAGACTTTCGTATACGAACTTTTGAAACACTTCACCCCGCCGGACTCTTTTTTGAACGAGGGGTGAATGTGGTAAACCACTGTTAACCCTGTACATGTCTGTGTGGTAAACCACTGTTAACTCTGTACAAGTCCGGGCATGTCTCCACCCCTAAGCCCGGGTATAAAGGTGACTCACCACCCTTCCCCCGGGAGCTCTTAGGATGGATTCACTAGCAGAGGCATGCTCCAGTTCTTAGTCAATAAAAGCCTACTTCATATAAGTCCATCTCGTAGTCTTTGGTGTTGTTGATAGCGCATCACTTGATAGCCTTCTTGAATGTTTGAACGAACCGCTCAGCCAATCCATTGGTGGCTGAATGATATGGGGCGGATGTGTAATGCTTAACACCATTGTTCTTTAAGAACTTCCGGAACTCTTCAGACACAAACTGTGGTCCATTGTCGGAGCAAATCTGTTCAGGCAGCCCATTTCTGGCGAATATGGTTCGTAAGACTGTGATAGTTTTTTCTGTGGTGGTTGAGGACATTTTAATTACCTCTGGCCACTTTGAATGTGCATCCACCGCAATTAAAAACATCGAGTCCATAAATGGAACAGCAAAATCAACGTGTACCCTTTGCCATGGAGATGAGGGCCACTCCCATGGATGTAGAGGGGCTTGTGGTGGGGTGTTTTGGACCTTCTGGCATCCTGTACAGCTCTTGGTCATCTCTTCGATTTCTCTATCGATTCCCGGCCACCACACAAACGCTCTGGCTAAGTTCTTCATTTTTACCCCTCCCAGATGACCCTCATGAAGCTCATTGAGCACTCTATCCTTCAATTTGGGTGGAATTACTACTCTGGATCCATACATCAAGGTTCCTCGGCACACTGACAGCTATTCTCTTCTCGGCGAGAATGCTGGCAACAGTGGTTCGCCATGTGCTGGCCGTCCCTTCACCGTTAAATCATAGACCCTGGAGAGTGTCGGGTCATTTCGTGTTTCCTTTTCTATGTTTGCATTCGTCACAGGTAGACATTCGACTATGGTCGAGTGGAATATCTCCACAGGATCCACTGCAGGTGCTTCTTCCACCGTCGGCAATGGTAGGCGCGACAATCCATCAGCATTCCCATGCTGTTTAGTTCCTTTGTACTCGATGTCATATTGATGTGCCCCTAGGAAAAGGGACCACCTCTGTAGCCATTGTGCTGTCATTATCGGGACGCCCTTCTTGGGGTTGAAAATGGAGACAAGAGGTTGATGATCAGTTAGTAGATTAAATTTCTGTCTGTGCAGGTAGTGATTGAACTTCTTCACCCCCCACACCAGGCTGAGGGCCTCTCTGTCAATCTGGGCGTAGTTACGCTCGGCTGAAGTTAACGAGCGTGACGCAAAAGCTATCGGCCTCTCTGAACCATCAAGGGATTTATGAGACAGTACCGCTCCAATGCCGTAGGGAGACGCATCACACACCAGTCTTATCGGTAGTGATGGGTTGTAGTGAGCCAATACTTCTCTTGAAGTGATCAGGCCTTTACACTTCTGAAAGGCCCGCTTACATTCATCGCTCCATTTCCATGCTACTCCAGTTTGTAGCAGGGCGTTGAGTGGGTGCAGAATTGTGGACAAATTCGGCAAAAACTTATGGTAGTAATTCACCAATCCGAGGAATGACCTCAGTTGCGACACATTTTCGGGCGCTGGAGCCTTAACTACTGCTTCAATTTTGTCAGGGGACTTATGTAACCCCTCTTCATCAATCACGTGGCCACAATACGATATTTGTTTCTTAAAAAACTCGCACTTGGGGTGATTGGCTCGTAGCCCATGTTCTCTTAGTCTAGTGAGCACCTGCTCTAGGTTGGCAAGGTGTTCACTGTCATTTTCACCCGTCACTAGGATGTCGTCCAAGTAACACTGAGTCCCCGGAATCCCTTGCAGGACTTGTTCCATCGCTCTTTGCCATATAGCCGGAGCTGATGCAACTCCGAATACCAGTCGATTATACTGGTAAAGACCTTTGTGAGTGTTTCTCGTGAGCTATTTCCGAGAGGATTCTTCAACCTCTATCTGCAAATATGCTTGCGCTAGGTCAATTTTTGTAAAACGTTTCCCTCCAGATAGTGAGGCGAAAATATCTTCTATCCTCGGAAGAGGATACTGTACTGTGTGAAGGACTGGGTTCACAGTCACCTTGAAGTCCCCACAGATGC
The DNA here is from genome assembly GCF_052327205.1 of Somniosus microcephalus. Lineage (NCBI taxonomy): Eukaryota > Metazoa > Chordata > Chondrichthyes > Squaliformes > Somniosidae > Somniosus > Somniosus microcephalus. The sequence continues at coordinate 47,532,857 of NW_028225181.1, read as the reverse complement.
GAACCTTCCTTGGCTCCTCAGACTTATTGTTTAACGTTTTCTTCATGACAGGAACGATGGGTGTCGCCCACTCGCTCCAGTCTACCTTAGTTAACATGCCTGCATTCTCCAGATTCTCCAGCTCTGCCTCGACGGCTGGGCGAATTGCATACGGTACCGGTCTTGCTTTGAAAAACTTGGGAATTGCATTCTCTTCTATTTTTATCGAGGCAGTTACGCCTTTAAGAGTTCCCAGTTCTTGTTGAAATACCTCTTTAGCGTTAGCCAAGATTTTTGACAATCGACCAGGTGTGACCTCGTCATCCTTTTTACCAGCCACCATCAGTGCCTGAATGGAGTGCCAGTCTAAACTTATCTTTCTGATCCATTCACGTCCCAATAACGGTGGTCCACCATCTTGCAGTATGTACAGATACAATTTCTGTATTTCCTTGCCGTTGTATTCGACAGGCACCCTTATTTTCCCTCTGGGGTATACTTTCTGCCCCGTATATGTCTTCAAGACAATGGATGTGTCTTTCAAGGGTATGTGTGAGAATAGCCGCTCGTAGTCTCGTCGATTCATGATGGTCAGGGCTGATCCTGTATCCAATTCCATTTTGACTTGGGACCCTGCTATCGTGAGGGTGACCCAAATGGTTCGGTGATCCTCTTTTGTGATTACGTTGTGTAGTTTGAGACAGCTTAGTCTCTTGTGCCCGGATTCACTATCGCTTTTCTGGTCTTCGGAACGACTGTCCGTCATCTTTTGTACTTTCCTGTACTTTTCCTTAGTAGTCTTTTTGTTGTCATTAGTCCTCTTCCCGGACCTGCAAACTCGTGCAATGTGTCCCATCTTTCCGCATTGCCTGCATGTTTTGTCCTTGGACCAGCAGTCCTTCTGGTCATGGGTTGTTCTGCCACAGCGATAACATTTTTCAAATCCCCGTGTCATTTCATGGGTGCCGTATTCCTGTGGCTTTTGCTGTATTTCCGCAGCTCCCCTTGCTGCTGCTTCGTATGATACTGCCACGCTGAAAGCCTTATCTAGCGTCAGCTCTTTCTCTGAGAGTAACCTCTTCTGGGTTCCTTCACTCAGGAGTCCACAGACAAATTTGTCCCGTAGGGTATCTGCCAGTCCTGCTCCGAACTGGCAGTGCTTTGATAGCTTGCGTAGTTCCGTAATGTAATCAGCATTGCTCTCATCTTTATGCTGATTTCTCTTGTGGAATTTAAATCTTTCTGCCATCAGCAGCGGTGTAGGATTTAGGTGTTCCTGTAGGATATCAACAATTTCGTTAAAACTCTTCGCCATCGGTTTGACTGGAGTGATCAGGTTCCGCAATAGGCCGTACGTTCTTGCGCCCATTAAGTTTAGTAGTACCGATGCCTTTTTCTCATCGGCTACTTCATTTGCCTTGCAATATACTTCGACTCTTTCCACATACGTGGTCCAGTCTTCTATTTCATTATCGAAGGCAAGGAGATCTAAGATGGCGCCTCCCGCGCTTTGCCTTCTTCCCCGCTGGATTAAGATGGCGCCTCCCACGCTTTCTGTCTTTTCCGCTGCTGCTAGCACTGTTGCTGGCGTTTTTATGCCTTGATGGCGACGCCCTATGGTCTTCGCGCACTTCCCCCCCGCGCTGCTGCCAACGCCGCTCTCCGCGGTCCCCGTGGCAAACTGCAGCTTCTAATTTCTGCTTTCTGCGCTTCTAATTTCTTTTATTTTAATTACTGTTCCCGTCATCAGAGCAGACCCTATGGGACACTTTCCTCCCTCTTCTCGGGTCTGTACGCTGCCCGGCTTCGTAGCACCGGCCGCGCCCTGTGTGCTCCACCCTCTTTCTCTCTCTCCTCTTCCCGACAACGCTGCTCGGCCCCGTTGAAAAGCCACCCGATCGAGCTCTAGCCCGCCACAGCCCAGGAAGGATCAGTGTACTACCTGCCACCAGCCCGATTAGCTGGAACACCATAGACTGGATAACCAAGCCCAGATCTCGACAGCCTCTCCTGCAAATCTTCGAATTCGATGAATCAGAGGGCGGTTGCCCACGGTCGACGCCCGTTTCTTCTGTTTGTTTTTTTTTCTTTTTGGATTTCTTCCTTCTGGCCTCGACCTCTAACAACTTCGCTTCAGGGATGGATCCCCGTGAGGTGGTGTAGAACTGTAGGTAAGTTCGGATCTGTTCGTCGCCAGTGTAACGTCCGTGTGTAATTGAGACACGGACTGCAGAAGTTGGTTACAACAGGTGTTTACTGAATGGAGACAAAACTGGAACAACTATAGAAAGTTACTACACAGGCTTATATACAGGGGTGGTCACTACTGGTACTGCAGTATACAGGGGCTGCAGAATATAGTTCCGTCTTCAAGGTACATACACTACATATCCTGTGCTGTAACTGTGCTGTGCTGTATGGGACAGTGTATAGGGAGCTTTACTCTGTATCTAACCCGTGCTATACATGCCGTGGGAGTGTTTGATGGGACAGTGTAGAGGGAGATTTACTCTGTATCTAACCCGTGCTGTACCTGCCCTGGGAGTGTTTGTGGGGGCAGTGTAGAGGGAGCTTTACTCTGTATCTAACCCATGCTGTACCTCCCCTGGGAGTGTTTGATGGGACAGTGTAGAGGGAGCTTTACTCTGTATCTAACCCGTGCTGTACCTGCCCTGGGAGTGTTTGATGGGACAGTGTAGAGGGAGCTTTACTCTGTATCTAACCCTTGCTGTACCTGCCCTGGGAGTGCTTGATGGGACAGTGTAGCTTTACTCTGTATCTATCCTGTGCTGTACCAGCTCTGTGAGTGTTTGTGGGGGCAGTGTAGAGGGAGCTTTACTTTGTATCTAACCCCATGCTGTACCTGCCCTGGGAGTGTTTGATGGGACAGTGTAGAGGTAGCTTTACTCTGTATCTAACCCGTGCTGTACCTGCCGTGGGAGTGTTTGATGGGACAGTGTAGAGGGAGATTTACTCTGTATCTAACCCGTGTTGTTCCTGCCCTGGGTGTGTTTGATGGGACAGTGTACAGAGAGCTTTACTCTGTATCTAACCCGTGCTATACATGCCCTGGGAGTGTTTGATGGGACAGTGTAGAGGGAGCTTTACTCTGTATCTAACCCATGCTGTACCTGCCCTGGGAGTGTTTGATGGGACAGTGTAGAGGGAGCTTTACTCTGTATCTAACCCGTGTTCCCCTGGGAGTGTTTGATGGGACAGTGTAGAGGGAGCTTTACTCTGTATCTAACCCATGCTGTACCTGCCCTGGGAGTGTTTGATGGGACAGTGTAGAGGGAGCTTTACTCTGTATCTAACCTGTGCTGTACCTGCCCTGGGAGTGTTTGATGGGACAGTGTAGAGGGAGCTTTACGCTGTATCTAACCCCGTGCTGTACCTGCCCTGGGAGTGTTTGATGGGACAATGTAGAGGGAGCTTTACTCTGTATCTAACCCGTGCTGTACCTGCCCTGGGAGTGTTTAATGGGACAGTGTAGAGGGAGCTTTACTCTGTATCTAACCCGTGTTCTACCTGCCCTGGGAGTGTTTGAAGGACAGTGTAGAGGGAGCTTTACACTGTATATAACACGTGCTGTACCTGCCCTGGGAGTGTTTGATGGGACAGTGTAGAGGGAACTTTACTCTGTATATAACCCATGCTGTACCTGCCCTGGGAGTGTTTGATGGGGCAGTGTAGAGGGAGCTTTACTCTGTATCTAACCCGTGCTGTACCTGCCCTGGGACTGTTTGATGGGGCAGTGTAGAGGGAGCTTTACTCTGTATCTAACCCGTGCTATACCTGCCCTGGGAGTGTTTGATGGGGACAGTGTAGAGGGAGCTTTACTCTGTATCTAACTCGTGCTGTACCTGCCCTGGGAGTGTTTGATGGGGCAGTGTAGAAGGAGCTTTACTCTGTATCTAACCCGTGCTGTACCTGCCCTGGGAGTGTTTGATGGGACAATGTCGAGGGAGATTTACTCTGTATCTAACCCGTGCTGTACCTGCCCTGGGAGTGTTTGATGGGACAGTGTAGAGGGAGCTTTACTCTATCTAATCTGTGCTGTACCTGACCTGGGAGTTTTTGATGGGGCAACATGGCGTCTTCATTGTTTTTACGTCTGACTCTGTGTTTTCTAACCTCCTCCCTTGTTCTTCTCCCTCAGGTCCCCCATCTGCCCCTCAGAATGCCAGCGCCGTGATCCTCGGCTCGAAGGTCACCCTGTCCTGGTTCCTGCCCCTGGACCTCGGCGGGAGGGATGACCTGACCTATACCGTCAGCTGCGAGAGGTGTTCCTGGGAGCCAGATCCCTGTGTCCCCTGCGAGGGGTCTCTGACGGCCCAGCCAGGTTGGGGTGGGCTGCAGGACCCCTGGGTGACCATCGAGGGACTGGAGGTGTTCGGGAACTACACCTTCAGGATTGCGGCGCTCAACGGTGTCTCGGACCTCGCTGAGGAGGAGGACCGGGGGCAGGGTAACCTGCTTCCATTACTGGTGTCGGTGTCGGGAGGTGTGGGAGGTGAGTGAGATCGCGCCACCTCCCTCGTCATGCACACCACCCCAACCCCGATCACCTCGCACCTCGCTCCCGTCCTCCCCCGCACACCTTCCTCCCACTGCACTCGCCCCTCACCGCACAGACCAGCCTCCTCCCCCTTCCCGCTCCGCACTTCCTGTTGGCTAACAAAATGGCCGATTAGCCACTTCCCGTTGGCGAGTAAAATGGCCCATTGGCTACTTTCTGTTGGCGAACAAAATGGGTAATCGGTCACTTCCTGTTGGCTATCACTAAACCCCCGTTATCTCTCCCCGCACTCTCTCTCCCCGCGCTCTATCTCTCTCTGCGCTCTATCTCCCCGCACTCTCTCTCACCGCACTCTCTCTCTCTCCGCACTCTCTCTCCCCTCACTCTCTCTCCTCACACTCTCTCTCCCCGCGCTCTATCTCTCTCCCCTCACTCTCTCTCACCGCACACTCTCTCCCCGCACTCTCTCTCACCGCACACTCTCTCCCCGCGCTCTCTCTCCCCGCGCTCTCTCTCTCCGCGCTCTATCTCTCTCCGCACTCTCTCTCCCTGCACACTCTCTCCCCGCGCTCTCTCTCCCCGCGCTCTCTCTCCCCGCGCTCTCTCTCTCCCCACACTCTCTCTCCCCGCACACTCTCTCCCCGCACTCTCTCTCCCCGAGCGCTCTCTTCCCGCACTCTCTCTCCCCGCAATCTCTCTCCCCGCGCTCTATCTCTCTCCGCTCTCTCTCCCCGCATTCTCTCTCCCTGCACTCTCTCCCCGTGCTCTCTCTCCCCGCGCTCTATCTCTCTCCGCTCTCTCTCCCCGTGCTCTCTCTCCCCACGCTCTATCTCTCCCCGCTCTCTCTCCCTGCACTCTCTCCCCGCGCTCTCTCTCCCCGCGCTCTCTCTCCCCGCGCTCTCTCTCCCCGCGCTCTCTCTCCCCGTGCGCTCTCTCCCCCCGTGCGCTCTCTCCCCGCGCTCTCTCTCCCCGCAATCTCTCTCCCCGCGCTCTATCACTCTCCGCTCTCTCTCCCCGCACTCTCTCTCCAGCGCTATCTCTCCCCGCACTCTCTCTCCCCGCGCTCTCTCTCCCCGCGCTCTATCTCTCTCCGCTATCTCCCCGCGCTCTCCCTCCCCGCGCTCTCTCTTTCCGCGCTCTCTCTTTCCGCGCTCTCTCTTTCCGCGCTCTCTCTCCCCGTGCGCTCTCTCCCCGCGCGCTCTCTCCCCGCGCGCTCTCTCCCCGCGCTCTCTCTCCCCGCGTGCTCTCTCCCCGCGCTCTCTCTCCCCGCGCTCTCTCTCCCCGCGCTCTCTCTCCCCGCGCTCTCTCTCCCCGCGCGCTCTCTCCCCGCGCTCTCTCTCCCCGCAATCTCTCTCCCCGCGCTCTATCACTCTCCGCTCTCTCTCCCCGCACTCTCTCTCCAGCGCTATCTCTCCCCGCACTCTCTCTCCCCGCGCTCTCTCTCCCCGCGCTCTATCTCTCTCCGCTATCTCCCCGCGCTCTCCCTCCCCGCGCTCTCTCTTTCCGCGCTCTCTCTTTCCGCGCTCTCTCTCCCCGTGCACTCTCTCCCCGCGCGCTCTCTCCCCGTGCGCTCTCTCCCCGCGCTCTCTCTCCCCGTGCGCTCTCTCCCCGCGCTCTCTCTCCCCGCGCGCTCTCTTCCCGCACTCTCTCCCCGCGCTCTCTCTCCCCGCGCGCTCTCTCCCCGCGCGCTCTCTCCCCGCGCTCTCTCTCCCCGCACTCTCTCTCTCCGCACTCTCTCTCCCCGCACTCTCTCTCCCCGCACTCTCTGTCTCCGCTCTCTCTCTCCCCGCGCTCTCTCTCCCCGCGCTCTCTCTCCCCGCGCTCTCTCTCCCCGCGCTCTCTCTCCCCGCACTCTCTCCCCGCGCTCTCTCTCCCCGCGCACTCTCTCCCCGCGCTCTCTCTCCCCGCAATCTCTCTCCCCGCGCTCTATCTCTCTCCGTTCTCTCTCCCTGCACTCTCTCCCCGTGCTCTCTCACTCCGCACTCTATCTCTCTCCGCTCTCTCTCCCTGCACTCTCTCCCCGTGCTCTCTCACCCCGCACTCTATCTCTCTCCGCTCTCTCTCCCCACACTCTCTCTCCCTGCACTCTCTCCCCGCGTGCTCTCTCCCCGTGCTCTCTCTCCCCGCAGTCTATCTCTCTCCCCGTGCTCTCTCTCCCCACGCTCTCTCTCCGCTCTCTCTCCCCGCACTCTCTCTCCCTGCACTCTCTCCCCGCGCTCTCTCTCCCCGCGCTCTCTCTCCCCGCGCTCTCTCTCTCCGCACTCTCTCTCCCCGCACTCTCTCTCCCCGCACTCTCTCCCCGCGCGCTCTCTCCCCGCGCTCTCTCTCCCCGTGTTCTCTCTCCCCGCGCGCTCTCTCCCCATGCGCTCTCTCCCCGTGCTCTCTCTCCCCGAGCTCTTTCTCCCCGCGCTCTCTGTCTCCGCACTCTCTCTCTCCGCACTCTCTCTCCCCGCACTCTCTGTCTCCGCTCTCTCTCTCCCCGCGCTCTCTCTCCCCGCGCTCTCTCTCCCCGCGCTCTCTCTCCCCGCACTCTCTCCCCGTGCTCTCACTCCCCGCGCGCTCTCTCCCCGCGCGCTCTCTCCCCGCGCGCTCTCTCCCCGCAATCTCTCTCCCCGCGCTCTATCACTCTCCGCTCTCTCTCTCCGCACTCTCTCTCCCCGCACTCTCTCTCCAGCACTCTCTCTCCCCGCACTCTCTCTCCCCGCGCTCTCTCTCCCCGCACTCTCTCTCCCCGTACTCTGTCTCCGCTCTCTCTCTCTCCGCTCTCTCTCTCCCTGCACTCTCTCCCCGCGCGCTCTCTCCCCGCGCTCTCTCTCCCAGCAATCTCTCTCCCCGTGCTCTATCACTCTCCGCTCTCTCTCTCCGCACTCTCTCTCCCTGCACTCTCTCTCCAGCGCTATCTCTCCCCGCACTCTCTCTCCCCACGCTCTCTCTCCCTGCGCTCTATCTCTCTCCTCTCTCTCCCCGCGCTCTCTCTCCCCGCGCGCTCTCTCCCCGCGCGCTCTCTCCCCGCGCGCTCTCTCCCCACACGCTCTCTCCCCGCGCTCTCTCTCCCCGCGCTCTCTCTCCCCGCGCTCTCTGTCTCCGCACTCTCACTCCCCACACTCTCTGTCTCCGCACTCTCTCTCTCCGCGCTCTCTCTCCCCGCACTCTGTTCTCCGCTCTCTCCCCGCGCTCACTCTCCCCGCGCTCTCTCTCCCCGCGCTCTCTCTCCCCGCGCTCTCTCTCCCCGCGCTCTCTGTCTCCGCGCTCTCTGTCTCCGCACTCTCTGTCTCCGCATTCTCTCTCTCCGCGTTCTCTCTCCCCGCACTCTGTTCTCCGCTCTCTCCCCGCGCTCTCTCTCCCCGCGCTCTCTCTCCCCGCGCTCTCTCTCTCCGCTCTCTCTCTACCCGCGCACTCTCTCTCCGCACTCACTCTCTCCGCTCTTTCTCCCCGCGCGCTCTCTCCCCGCGCTCTCTCTCCACGCGCCCTCTCTCCCCGCGCTCTCTCTCCGCTCTCTCTCTCCGCTCTCTCTCTCCCCGCACTCTCTCTCCCCGCGCTCTCTCTCCCCGCGCGCTCTCTCCCTGCGCTCTCTCTCCCCGCGCTCTCTTTCCCCGCGCTCTCTCTCCTGGCGCTCTCTCTCCCGGCGCTCTCTCTCTCTGCACACTCTCTCTCTCCGCACTCTCTCTCTCCGCACTCTCTCTCTCTCCGCTCTCTCTCCCCGCGCTCTCTGTCTCCGCGCTCTCTGTCTCCGCACTCTCTGTCTCCGCATTCTCTCTCTCCGCGTTCTCTCTCCCCGCACTCTGTTCTCCGCTCTCTCCCCGCGCTCTCTCTCCCCGCGCTCTCTCTCCCCGCGCACTCTCTCTCCGCACTCACTCTCTCCGCTCTTTCTCCCCGCGCGCTCTCTCCCCGCGCTCTCTCTCCACGCGCCCTCTCTCCCCGCGCTCTCTCTCCGCTCTCTCTCTCCGCTCTCTCTCTCCCCGCACTCTCTCTCCCCGCGCTCTCTCTCCCCGCGCGCTCTCTCCCTGCGCTCTCTCTCCCCGCGCTCTCTTTCCCCACGCTCTCTCTCCTGGCGCTCTCTCTCCCGGCGCTCTCTCTCTCTGCACACTCTCTCTCTCCGCACTCTCTCTCTCCGCACTCTCTCTCTCCGCTCTCTCTCCCCGCGCTCTCTGTCTCCGCGCTCTCTGTCTCCGCACTCTCTGTCTCCGCATTCTCTCTCTCCGCGTTCTCTCTCCCCGCACTCTGTTCTCCGCTCTCTCCCCGCGCTCTCTCTCCCCGCGCTCTCTCTCCCCGCGCTCTCTCTCTCCACGCTCTCTCTACCCGCGCGCTCTCTCTCCGCACTCACTCTCTCCGCTCTTTCTCCCCGCGCCCTCTCTCCCCGCGCTCTCTCTCCGCTCTCTCTCTCTGCTCTCTCTCTCCGCTTTCTCTCTCCCCGCGCTCTCTCTCCCCGCGCTCTCTCTCCCCGCGCGCTCTCTCCCCGCGCTCTCTCTCCCCGCGCTCTCTCTCCTGGCTTTCTCTCTCCCGGCGCTCTCTCTCTCTGCACACTCTCTCTCTCCGCACTCTCTCTCTCCGCACTCTCTCTCTCCGCACTCTCTCTCCGCACTCTCTCTCTCCGCACTCTCTCTCTCCGCACTCTCTCTCGCCGCACTCTCTCCCCCCGCACTCGCTCTCGCCGCACTCTCTCCCCCCGCACTCTCTCCCCCCGCACTCGCTCTACGCACTCTCTCTCTCCGCACTCTCTCTCCCCGCACTCTCTCCCCCCACCCCTCCAGCATTTCGTGTTACCTGACACTGAGGCTGTTTGGCCACTTCTTGTTGGCTAACAAAATGGCCGATTGGCCTCTTCCTGTTGGCTAACGAAATGGCTGGTTGTCCACTTCCTGTTGGCTAACAAAAGTAGCCAGTTGGACTCTTCCTGTTGGCTATCGCACTCTCCTGTATTCCCCCCATCCCACCCTCCGTCCACAAGCTATGCCACCTCCTGTTTGAAGACCAGCTGATCGATGAAGTTTTCTCTTGTTTTGCCCGCAGCCCCACCCGCCGTCGCCGAGGTGACCATCCTCCGTCGGGAGGAGACCAGCCTCTCCATTGCCTGGCAACCAACTGAGCGCCGAGGCCGGGGCATCATGGGATACGAGGTCATGTACCAGCAGCAGGTAAAATGGCGGTGGCAGTGGGCAGGTGGCCAGTCGGTTGCTTTTTGAGGCGACGGGAATTAGCCATGGAGCCATAACAGCACAGAAGGAGGCCAGTCGGCCCATCGAGTCCGTGCCGGCTCTCTGTAGAGCAATCCAGTCAGTCCCATTCCCCCCGCTCCATCCCCATAGCCCTGCATATCCAGTCTCCCCTTGAAAACATTGAGGGGGAAAAATTCAGTTGTTTGCGCCCCCTGTTAGCGCCTTAAGAGGGTGCCAAGTGGGGCGCAAAGCAACTAGCGCCCGGGCGCGGCGATGTTTGCGCCGCTCCCGAAATTAACGAGACATTTTGCGGCGGCGCTAAACACTACCGCCACGATCTCCTGCGCCGGCAGATCGTGACGTCAGTCGAGTGCGCAACGCCCCGGTAGCACCTTGGACCGGATATTGAGTGGCGCCCCCTGCCTTACCGCCTGCCGCTAGCAACGACAGGTTGAGGGGAGCTTTTTGCAGTCAGGAAGGGACTGGGGCAGCGCTATTTAAAGGCGACCGCTTCCTGCCTTTTTTTGTCGGTGACATTTTTGCACCACACATTCTGAGAGAGAGAGAGAGAGAGAGAGAGAGACCTGGAGAGATTCAACGCTGTGTGAAGGAGTTTTGGGGACTGAGCAGCACTTTGCAGGTTCATTTTGATTTGCTCTTCCTTGTATCGATTTAGAAGAGACTGTGGGGGCTGCACTCTGAGCTCTTTCCCTGGGCCTCTCCATTGTTCTTTCCAGCAGATTTGATGTACAGGTCTCTCCAGGCCGAGGTTCAAGGCTGCAATGAGCAGGATCTGGATGGAGAGCAAGAACAACCCTCCCCTTTAAGAACTGGCCGGCGCCAGTGTGTCTGTGTTCCATTGCTGACTGACATCACATGAGCTTCGCCAGCGCTCTGAGGTAGCGCCTTGCTCCTCGGCCGTAGCGCCTTCAGAGAGGTGTGAAGCGCCTGATTTAGCGCTCCAACCAATCCAGGGGCGATAGAAGCCAAGTTTGCTGTCGGAGGCGATAATTAGCGCCAGGCGCTAAACTTTGCGCACGGCCGATAATGGCGCCCCAAATGGAGCGATACCGAATTTTTCCCCGAGTGTCTCCGTTTCCACCACTTCCGTCGGCAGCGAGTTCCAGGTCCTCACCAATCGCTGCGTAAAAAAGTTTTTCCTCACGCACCCCCTGTATCTCTTGCCTAAAACCTTAAATCTGTGTCCCCTAGTCCTTGTACCATCAACTAGAAACATAGAAACATAGAAGATAGGAGCAGGAGTAGGCCATTCGGCCCCTCGAGCCTCCTCCGCCATTCAATGAGATCATGGCTGATCATCCAGATTCAGTACCCGGTCCCTGCCCTCTCCCCATACACCTTGATCCCTTTAGCCTTAAGAAATATATCTAACTCCTTCTTGAATATATTTAATGAATTGGCCTCAACTGCCTTCTGTGGTAGAGAATTCCACAGGTTCACCACTCTCTGGGTGAAGAAATTCCTCCTCATCTCAGTCCTAAATGGCTTACCCCTTATCCTTAGACTGTGACCCCTGGTTCTGGACTCCCCGACCATCGGGAACATCCTTCCTGCATCTAGTCTGTCTAGTCCCGTTAAAATTTTATAACTTTCAATGAGATCCCCTCTCATTCTTCTAAACTCCAGCGAGTATAAGCCCAATCGACCCAATCTCTCCTCATACGTCATTCCTGCCATCCCAAGTATCGGTCTGGTGAATCTTCGCTGAACTCCTTCCATGGCAAGAACATCCTTCCTCAGATAAGGCGACCAAAACTGCACACAATACTCAAGGTGTGGTCTCACCAACTGCAGCAAGACATCCTTGTTCCTGTACTCGAACCCTCTCGCTATGAAGGCCAACATACCATTTGCCTTCTTAACCGCCTGCTGCACCTGCAGCGACTGGTGCACAAGGACACCCAGGTCTCGTTGCACTTCCCCTTCTCCCAATCTATTGCCGTTCAGATAATAATCTGCCTTCCTGTTTTTGCCACCAAAGTGGAAAACCTCGCATTTATCCACATTATACTGCATCTGCCATACATCTGCCCAATTACCCAACCTGTCCAAATCATACTGGAGTTTTTCAGCATCCTCCTCACAGCACACACGCCCACCCAGCTTTGTGTCGTCTGCAAACTTGAAGATATTACATCTAGTTCCCTTGTCTAGATCATTAATATATATTGTGAATAGCTGAGGTCCTAGCACCGATCCTTGCGGTACCCCACTAGTCACCGCCTGCCACTCGGAAATCTAGTGGGAACAGCCTTTCCCCGTCTAGCCTATCCAAACCCGTCATAATCTTGTACACCTCGATCAAATCACCCCTCAACCTCCTTTGCTCCAATGAAAACAAATCCAGTTTCTCCAACCTGTCCTTGTAGCTAAGATTCCCCATTCCCGGAAACATTCTGGTAAATCCCCTCTGCACCCTCTCAAGGGACCTTCACATCCTTCCTAAAGTGTGGTGACCAGAACTGGACACAATACTCCAGCTGTGGCCTGACCAGCACTTTATAAAGGTTCAGGGTTACCGAGTACCTTTTCTCATTTGAGGCACCTCGATGGCATCGACCGTCGCCACAACCCTGTCGACGTCATTTGCAGCCTTTAAAACCCTCACCCAATGAAAATCCACCCATCTGAGTTCTGTACGTTCACAGGTTGGTGAGCGAGAGGCTGGTGGTGGAGGCCCAGTGACCGACCGAGGGTAAGCATGCAGGTGCAGCAGGCGGTTAAGAAGGCAAATGGTATGTTGGCCTTCATAGCGAGAGGATTCGAGTACAGGAGCAAGGATGTCTTGCTGCAGTTGTACAGGGCCTTGGTGAGGCCGCACCTTGGGCTGGATTTTCATTGAGGAGTCGGGTAGGAGGCAGGACTACAACTTTCGGGGTTGTAGCCCCGCCTCCATCGAGTTCTAGCCAACCCACGCGATTTTGACTTGATTGACCTTGTTGAGCCCGACTAGCGTGTAACTTGGCGTGGTTTGGAGCCGTTGGGAATCCTACACTTCAACATTAAAAATAGGGATTAGGCTAAAAACTACCTGTTAACAGGTATTTAATTGGCATTAATCCCCTTCCCGGCTCGGGGAGGCGGGTCCCAGTGCAGTTCGGGTACCTGCCTCCTTTGAAACTGGCATGGAGGCGGGCTGGGTGCGGGGTGGGGTCGGGACTCCCTATTTCGGGATTTTAACCCCCCACATGCCTCCAATCCCACCTCCACGGCCCAATGAAAATCCTGCCCCTTGAGTATTGTGTGCAGTTTTGGTCGCCTTATCTGAGGAAGGACGTTCTTGCCATGGAGGGAGTGCAGCGAAGATTCACCAGACTGATACCTGGGATGGCAGGAATGACGTATGAGGAGAGATTGGGTCGATTATTCTTATATTTGCTAGAGTTTAGAAGAATGAGAGAGGATCTCATTGAAACTTATAAAATTCTAACAGGACTAGACAGACTAGATGCAGGAAGGATGTTCCCGATGGCCGGGGAGTCCAGAACCAGGGGTCACAGTCTAAAGATAAGGGGTAAGCCATTTAGGACTGAGATGAAGAGGAATTTCTTCACCCAGAGAGTGGTGAACCTGTGGAATTCTTTACCACAGAAGACAGTTGAGGCCAATTCATTAAATATATTCAAGAAGGAGTTAGATATATTTCTTAAGGCTAAAGGGATCAAGGGATATGGGGAGAAGGCAGGGACAGGGTACTGAATTTGGATGATCAGCCATGATCTCATTGAATGACGGAACAGGCTCGAACGGCCGAATGGCCTACTCCTGCTCCTATCTTCTATGTTTCTATGACCCGTGTCCCCAGGGCCCTGATCTCGCCCCCGGCCTCCGACGGTCAGGCACAGAAGGTCCCGTTGAGCCCGGCTGAATGTGGCGTCTGATCTCAACTTCCCTTTCTCCGTCTCCTAACAGGGCCGCGAGCAGATCTACACGGTCAAGAAGCTGAAGGACAACCAGGTGACCCTGACGGAGCTGCAGCCGGCCACTGTCTACCTGCTGAAGGTCCGAGTCCAGACCCCCCTCGGAGCAGGGGCCTACAGCCCCGTCTACCAATTCCAGACCCTGTCTCCAGGTAAGAACCAACCGCGCAGGACATTCCTCCTCCGAGATATCCGAGGGGACGTCATTCCTTTAGAAGAATGAGAGGGGATCTCATTGAAACTTATAAAATTCTAACAGGACCAGACAGACTAGATGCAGGAAGGATGTTCCCGATGGTCGGGGAGTCCAGAACCAGGGGTCACAGTCTAAGGATAAGTGGTAAGCCATTTAGGACTGAGATGAGGAGGAATTTCTTCACCCAGCGAGTGGTGAACCTGTGGAATTCACTACCACAGAAGGCAGTGGAGGCCAATTCATTAAATATATTCAAGAAGGAGTTGGATATATTTCTTAAGGCTAAAGGGATCAAGGGATATGGGGAGAAAGCAGGGACAGGGTACTGAATTTGGATAATCAGCCGTGATCGCATTAAATGGCGGAGCAGGCTCGAGGGGCCGAATGGCCGACTCCTGCTCCTATCTTCTATGTTTCTAACCCAGGGGTCACTGGACAGGGATCAGGAGCAGGAACCCGGGCTGATTCACCCCCTCCCTAACCGAGGGGTCACTGGACAGGGATCAGGAGCAGGAACCCAGGCTGATTCACCCCTCTCCCTAACCGAGGGGTCACTGGACAGGGATCAGGAGAAGGAACCCGGGCTGATTCACACCCTCCCTAACCCAGGGGTCACTGGACAGGGATCAGGAACAGGAACCCGGGCTGATTCACCCCTCTCCCTAACCGAGGGGTCACTGGACAGGGATCAGGAGCAGGAACCCGGGCTGATTCACCCCCTCCCTAACCCAGGGGTCACTGGACAGGGATCAGGAACAGGAACCCGGGCTGATTCACCCCCCTCCCTAACACAGGAGTCACTGGACAGGGATCAGGAGAAGGAACCCCGGTTGATTCACCCCCTCCCTAACCCAGGGGTCACTGGACAGGGATCAGATGCAGGAACCTGGGCTGATTCACCCCCTCCCTAACCCAGGGGTCACTGGACAGGGATCAGGAGCAGGAACCTGGGCTGATTCACCCCTCCCTAACCCAGGGGTCACTGGACAGGGATCAGGAGCAGGAACATGGGCTGATTCACCCCCTCCCTAAAGCAGGGGTCACTGGACAGGGATCAGGAGCAGGAACCCGGGCTGATTCACCGCCTCCCTAACCCAGGGGTCACTGGACAGGGATCAGGAGCAGGAACCCGGGCTGATTCACCCCCTCCCTAACCCAGGGGTCACTGGACAGGGATCAGGAGCAGGAACCCAGGCTGATTCACCTCCTCCCTAACCCAGGGGTGACTGGACAGGGATCAGGAGCAGGGACCCAGGCTGATTCACCCTCTCCCTAACCCAGGGATCACTGGACAGGGATCAGGAGCAGGGACCCAGGCTGATTCACCCTCTCCCTAACCCAGGGATCACTGGACAGGGATCAGGAGCAGGAACCCGGGATGATTCCCCCTCCCTCCCTAACCCAAGGCCTCAGTCCCATACCGGGTGTGAGATCAGGTTAACTCAGCACAGGCCGGGGATGGAGCCTGGGCCTTTCCTGCTGTGTGTGTGGGGCTCAACCCCCCCGCCATGACTGATGTGAGCTGTGAAATTGAGCTGACCGTGAAGATGTGGGAGGGAGTTTGGGACTGGTAGCGGGTGGGCTGGGTGGGGGGGCTGCGGGGTGGGCAGTGACAGGGGCTCTGGGTCACTCAAGACCACTGGGGAACTCAGTGTCCAGTTTGTGGACAAATACTCATTAATTTCGCTTCTCATTTCAGAAGTGGAACGGCCCTCGTACCTTATCATTGTTTCCTGTGTGTCCGGCACCATCACACTCGTTGTACTGCTCGCTGTCTTAATCTGGGTCCGACGCAGGTAAGGGTCCTCTCTGACTCTCGGCATCTCTCTCTCTCTGAATCTCTCCATCTCTCTCTCTCTGAATCTCTCCATCTCTCTCTCTCTCTGACTCTCTCCATCTCTCTCTCTCTGACTCTCTCCATCTCTCTCTCTCTGAATCTCTCCATCTCTCTCTCTCTGACTCTCTCCATCTCTCTCTCTCTCTGACTCTCTCCATCTCTCTCTCTCTCTGAATCTCTCCATCTCTCTCTCTCTGACTCTCTCCATCTCTCTCTCTCTCTGACTCTCTCCATCTCTCTCTCTCTGAATCTCTCCATCTCTCTCTCTCTCTCTGAATCTCTCCATCTCTCTCTCTCTCTGACTCTCTCCATCTCTCTCTCTCTCTCTGACTCTCTCCATCTCTCTCTCTCTGACTCTCTCCATCTCTCTCTCTCTCTGACTCTCTCCATCTCTCTCTCTCTCTGACTCTCTCCATCTCTCTCTCTCTGAATCTCTCCATCTCTCTCTCTCTGACTCTCTCCATCTCTCTCTCTCTGAATCTCTCCATCTCTCTCTCTCTCTGAATCTCTCCATCTCTCTCTCTCTGAATCTCTCCATCTCTCTCTCTCTGAATCTCTCCATCTCTCTCTCTCTGAATCTCTCCATCTCTCTCTCTCTGAATCTCTCCATCTCTCTCTCTCTGAATCTCTCCATCTCTCTCTCTCTCTGAATCTCTCCATCTCTCTCTCTCTGAATCTCTCCATCTCTCTCTCTCTGACTCTCTCCATCTCTCTCTCTCTGACTCTCTCCATCTCTCTCTCTCTCTGACTCTCTCCATCTCTCTCTCTGTGACTCTCTCCATCTCTCTCTCTCTGAATCTCTCCATCTCTCTCTCTCTGAATCTCTCCATCTCTCTCTCTCTGAATCTCTCCATCTCTCTCTCTCTCTGAATCTCTCCATCTCTCTCTCTCTGAATCTCTCCATCTCTCTCTGAATCTCTCCATCTCTCTCTCTCTCTGAATCTCTCCATCTCTCTCTCTCTCTGAATCTCTCCATCTCTCTCTCTCTGAATCTCTCCATCTCTCTCTCTCTGAATCTCTCCATCTCTCTCTGAATCTCTCCATCTCTCTCTCTCTGAATCTCTCCATCTCTCTCTGAATCTCTCCATCTCTCTCTCTCTGAATCTCTCCATCTCTCTCTGAATCTCTCCATCTCTCTCTCTCTGAATCTCTCCATCTCTCTCTCTCTGAATCTCTCCATCTCTCTCTCTCTCTGAATCTCTCCATCTCTCTCTCTCTCTGAATCTCTCCATCTCTCTCTCTCTTAATCTCTCCATCTCACCCTCTCTGTATCTCTCTCCATCTCTCCCTCTCTGTATCTCTCCATCTTTCTCTCTCTACCTCTCCATCTCTCTCTCTGAATCTCTCCATCTCTCTCTTCATCTCTCTCTCTCTATCTCTCCATCTCTCTCTCTCTCTATCTTTCCATCTCTGTATCTCTCTCCCTGTATCTCTCAGATATGTCCCCATCATTAAGTTTGGGTGCATTGGGATTGTGTGAAGTGGCAGTGAATGGGAAGGGGTTTGGGTCCATTGGGATTCTGTACAATGGGTGTGAATGGGAAGGAGTTTGGGTCCATTGAGATTGCGTACAGTGGGGGTGAATGGGAAGGGGTTTGGGTCCATTGTGATTGTGTACAGCGGGGATGAATGGGAAGGGGTTGGGTCCATTAGGATTGTGTACAGAGGGAGTGAATGAGAAAGGGTTTGGGTCCATTAGGATTGTGTACAGAGGGAGTGAATGAGAAGGGGTTTGGGTCCATTGGGATTGTGTACAGTGGGGGTGAATGGGAAGGGGTTTGGGTCCATTGGGATTGCGTACAGTGGGAGCGAATGGGAAGGGGTTGGGTCCATTGGGATTCTGTACAATGGATGTAAATGGGAAGGGGTTTGGGTCCATTGGGATTGTGTACATTAGGAGCGAATGGGACGGGGTTGTGTCCATTGGGAATGTGTACAGTGGGAGTGAATGGGATGTGGTTGGGTCCATTGGGATTGTGTACAATGGGTGGGAATGGGACGGGATTGTGTCCATTGGGATTGTGTACAGTGGGAGTGAATGGGAAGGGGTTGGATCCATTGGGATTGTGTACAGTGAGAGTGAATGGGAAGGGGTTTGGGTCCATTGGGATTGTGTACAGTGGGAGTGAATGAGAAAGGGTTTGGGTCCATTGGGATTGTGTACAGTGGGAGTGAATGGGAAGGGGTTGGATCCATTGGGATTGTGTACAGTGGGAGTGAATGGGACGGGATTGTGTCCATTGGGATTGTGTACAGAGGGAGTGAATGGGAAGGGGTTGGATCCATTGGGATTGTGTACAGTGGGAGTGAATGGGACGGGATTGTGTCCATTGGGATTGTGTACAGTGGGTGTGAATGGGAAGGGGTTGGATCCATTGGGATTGTGTACAGTGGGTGTGAATGGGAAGGGGTTGGATCCATTGGGATTGTGTACAATGGGTGTGAATGGGAAGGGGTTGGATCCATTGGGATTGTGTACAATCGGTGTGAATGGGAAGGGGTTGGGTCCATTGGGATTGTGTACAATGGGTGTGAATGGGAAGGGGTTGGATCCATTGGGATTGTGTACAATGGGTGTGAATGGGAAGGGGTTGGATCCATTGGGATTGTGTACAATCGGTGTGAATGGGAAGGGGTTGGGTCCATTGGGATTGTGTGCAGTGGGAGTGATTGGGAAGGGCTCGTGTCCATTGGGATATTGCACAGTTGGAGTGAATGGGAAGTAGTTGGGTCCATTGGGATTGTGTGGGTTGGGGTTGAATTTCTCAGTGTCTGTTCCCTTTTTATATTATTCGGTCCTGGGATCTGAGCATTGTTGGCAAGGCCAGCATTTATTGCCCATCCCTAATTACTCTTGAGAAGGTGGTGGTGAGCCACCTTCTTGAACCGCTGCAGTCCACGTGGCAAAGGTGCTCCTGCAGTGCTGCTAGGGAGGGCGTTCCAGGATTTTGGCCCAGCGACCATGGAAGGAACGGCTGATATACTTCCAAGTCCCTTGTTTGCATTGTGTTGTCATGCCGATCTCTCGGAGCCAACGCCCTCTCTTATTTGTCCAAATCCTAATCCCATAATTACACCTTTGGGTGAGTCACGTCAAAAGGAGCCCAGTGTAGTCCTCTGCTCTCCAAACACTTAGTCATGCGTTCCATGGGCTGTGCTCGAACAATGGTTTGACCTGGATTGCCCCCGCCCCAGAGGGTGAAAGATCAGTGGCTGATTCTGTGCCAATGTTCCCTCTAACTTGTTTTGGCCGGTGCAGCCTTTCTAACGGGGCGCGTGGGCCGTTCAAAATTCCGCGCACGCACGGTTTTTTTAAATTTAAAAGCCAGCTCACTGGATGCGCAGGACTGCCCAGCCGCACAGCTTAAAGGGAACATTGCCTGTGCTCCCAGCCGTCCCCCCCCCCTAATCTGTGTGCACGGTGCTAAACGGACGGACTTGCTCTTCAACAACAACAACAACATGCATTTATATAGCGCCGTTAACATTCCAAGGAGCGTAAATCAAACAAAATTTGACACCATAGCCACGTAAGGACAGGTGACCAAAAGCTTGCTAAAAGCGTTTGGTTTTAAGGAGCATCTTAAAGGTGGGAAAGCAAGTTGCGCAGAGGTCTCAAAGAACCTGCAAAGGGATATAGACAGGCTAAGCGAGTGGGCAAACATTTGGCAGATGGAGAATAATGTGGGAAAGTGCGAGGTTATCCGCTTTGGCCGGAAAAATAAAAAAAGCCAATTATTATTTAAATGGAGAGAGAGATTACAAAACGCTACAGCACAGAGGGACCTGGAGGTCCTTGTGCATGAAACACAATGGGCTGGATTTTCACTGAGGTGGTGTGTAGGAGGCGGGACTACAACTTTCGGGGTTGTAGTCCCGCCTCCATCGAGTTGTGGCCAACCCACGCGATTTTCACTTGATTGACCTTGTTGAGCCCGCCCAGCGGACTCAGCGGGCCAATTAAGGGCCACCCAGCAACAGGTGACATCACAGATTGACATTTCATCTGTCAAGAGCTTTTGACAGATGAAATATCAGCATTTGACAGCTCTTTGAAGCTGTCAAACACTGACAATCTGTACTCCAAGTTAATTCCTTCCTCTCAGGTTGATTTAGAGATCTCCCCGGAACAGAAAGCTGTATGCTGCAATTTTTGACAGATCGTGGCCATTCTGCTTTCTGTGCCGGTGAGATGAGGGACTCCCGAGACCTGAAGGAAGGAAGGCTGTAAAGGTAAGTAAAACTTCTTTAAACACTTTACACACACCAAACACACTTACCTCTGCACTCATGCACCCATCACTCACCTGAACACCGGACATCTCGACCCCTCCAAGTCCTTCAGCCCGACGGTCCGCCTCGCTAACTTGGCGTGGTTTGGAGATGTCGGGAATCCCACATGTCAAGAATGAAAATAGGGATTAGGCTAAAAACTGCCTGTTAACTACCTGTTAACAGGCAGTTAATTGGCACTAATCCCCTTCCTGCCTCAGGGAGATGGGTCCCAGTGCGGGTCGGGTACCCGCCTCCTGTGAAACTGGCATGGAGGCGGGTTGGCGGCGGGATGAGTTCGTGCCCCCCAATCTCAGGATTTTAACCCCCCCACACGCCTCCAATCCCGCCTCCACGGCCCAATGAAAATCCTGCCCTTTAAAAAGTTGGCATGCAGGTACAGCAAGTAATCAAAAAGGCAAATGGAACGTTGGCCTTTATTGCAAGGGGGTTGGAGTATAAAAGCAGGGAAGTCCTGTTACAACTGTACAGGGTACTGGTGAGACCACACCTGGAGTGCTGCGTACAGTTTTGGTCTCCTTATTTAAGGAAGGATATTCTTTCATTGGAGGCAGTTCGGAGACGATTCACACGGTTGATTCCTGAGATGAGGGGGTTGACTTATGAGGAAAGGTTGAGCAGGCGGGGCCTCTACTCATTGGAGTTTAGAAGAATAAGAGGTGATCTTATTGAAACATATAAGATACTGAGGGGGCTCGACAGGGTAGATGCAGAGAGGATGTTTCCCCTCGTGGGGAATGTGATGAAATATGTCATTCATCAGACTCTGTATTTAACTACATATATTGTATTGCCTGCTCCGGTGTTTGACCTTGTATTGTATATAGTGCACCGCCCCCTTTCTCCCCATTGGGTGTGTCGGCTCCGCCCATACCTGGCCCTACTTAAGACAAGCCCAGGCTTGTCTTGCAGTAGAACTGCAGAATGCTAGGTGAAGCTAGGTGAAGACACAGGCATCTTTCTTTGTTAATAAAAGCCTTGTTTTATTCAGTCAACTTTGAGTCTTGAAGTTATTGAGGCGCATCAGGGAAATCTAGAACTCGGGGGTATAGTTTCAGAATAAAGGGTCGTCCTTTTAGAACTGAGATGAGGAGGAATTTCTTCTCTCAGAGGGTCGTAAATCTGTGGAATTCTCTGCCCCAGAGCGCCGTGGAGGCTGGGTCGTTAAATACATTTAAGGTGGAGATAGACAGATTTTTGCAAGATAAGGGAGTGAAGGGTTATGGGGAGCGGACAGGGAAGTGGCTTTGAGCCCAAGATCAGCCATGCTCTTATTGAATGGCAGAGCAGGCTCGAGGGGCCAAGTGGCCTATTCCTGCTTCTAAGTTAATGGCCCTGAAATTAGGATCGGGGGCTTGCCGCGCGTGCAAGCCCCTGATCCGCACTCACCCTGCGCGCTGACATCTGAAGCCCGGGCCTGCTTGCATTTCCTGTCACAGGCCCGGTTCAGCTGTCGGCGCGCTGTGCTAACCTGATCCAGCGGCGTAGTTAGTGCGATGTGCCGGCTGGGATCAGGTGAGCACTGTGCAGCCAATCAGGGGAGGGGAAGGTTCATTCACGAGTTTGACAGTAAGAGCTGTCAAACTCATGAAAAGTATGGGCTGCCAAAACACTCATTAGCGACCGTGTGACATCGAGGTCGACCAATCGTACGGCGGGTTCCTGGCGCGTGCCATCCTACAGTTGAGTGTTGAGTGACTTGACGATTGACCAGTCCTACAGTTCAGTGACCTGACGGTTGACCAATCGGTGCGTGTGTGGGCGGGCCTTATCGTTCTGAACCGAGGTGAGTGGCCGCCATCTTGATTTTTCACGATTTTTTCCCCACACTTTCTGTGTGTTAGGGAACTAAGGTAAATATTTGAATTATGTGTTAGGGAATTAAATAACAATTTATTTGTGTTTTAAATTGTATTTAGCAACAGGAGGAAATGAAGTGATCCCCTGCCCTTCGCCTGGAGGCTCACCTACTTTGACGGCCGTTTCGAGCGGCTGTGCCGGCGCCGGGCGCGGCCTAGTTTAACTATAAATAAGTTTTTTTTAATGTTTTAAACAATTAATCAATTTTTTGAAAAAAATAAATTTAAAAAAAATAGGGTCTAAAACTAAACTTACCATCCTGTAAATTCTTTAAAAATAACAAACCTCTGGGGGAAAAAAATTACTACATTGTACTAAAAGCCCACTTACCTGTAAAACGAAGTACTCACGTCTGGTTTTTCCACGCGTAAAGATCGGAGGCCTTTACGCTCGGGCAACTCTGGGAAAAAAAAAAGGAATTTCACTGCGCACGCGCTGCCTGTGCAGTCGCGGTCGTTCTGACTCTTAACCCCTTGGGTCAGAGGACAGGAAATGCCAGTTTTCAGCGCATGCGCTGTGCATGCTGAAAACCGGCATTTCCTCCGGGCACACACGTGAGTACCCCGTCCGTACTCATGCGTTGTGCCCGGAATTACTGGGCCATTATGTTCTTAAACGAGGAGAGAGAGGGGCGGAGGGGACTCCAGAACTTGGGGGCCTAGGCATCTGAAGGCAGGGCCGCCAGTGGCGGAGCGATTAAAATCGGGGATGTGCAAGAGGCCGGAATTGGAGGAGCGCAGAGATCTCGGAGGGTTATAGGGCAGGAGGCGGTTACAGAGGGAGGGAGGGGGCGAGGAGGCCGCGGAGGGATTTGAAGACGAGGATGAGGATTTTAAAATCGAGGCCTCACCGGACCGGGAGCCAGTGTAGGTCAGGGAGCACAGGGGGTGATGGGTGAACGGGACTCGGTGCGAGTCAGGACACGGGGCAGCCGAGTCTTGGATGACCTCAAGTTTATGGAGGGTGGAACGTGGGAGGCCGGCCAGGTGTGATGGGCACAGCTGAGACCCGCCGCCTGCAATTCCTGTGCCATGTGGGAACTCCATCATTATATATTAATGATCTAGACGACGGAACTAGATGTAATATCTCCCAAGTTTGCAGACGACACAAAGCTGGGTGGGCGTGTGTGCTGTGAGGAGGATGCCGAGAAACTCCAATATGATTTGGACAGGTTGGGTGATTGGGCAGAAGCATGGCAGATGCAATATAATATGGATAAATGCGAGGTTATCCAGTTCGGTGGCAAAAACAGGAAGGCAGATTATTATCTGAACGGCAATAGATTGGGAGAAGGGGAAGTGCAACGAGACCTGGGTGTCCTTGTGCACCAGTCGCTGAAGGTAAGCATGCAGGTGCAGCAGGTGGTTAAGAAGGTCAAGACAGAGATTGAGAGATTTTTAGACGCTAAGGGAATCAAGGGATATGGGGATAGTACAGGAAAGTGGAGTTGAGGTCGAAGATCAGCCATAGAAACATAGAAGACAGAAGCAGGAGTAGACCATTCGGCCCCTCGAGCCTGCTCCGCCATTCAATGAGATCATGGTTGATCATCCAAACTCAGTACCCTGTCCCTGCTTTCTCCCCATATCCCTTGATCCCTTTAGCCTTAAGAAATATATCTAACTCCTTCTTGAATATGTTTAATGAATTGGCCTCAACTGCCTTGTGTGGTAGAGAATTCCATAGGTTCACCACTCTCTAGGTGAAGAAATTCCTCCTCATCTCAGTCCTAAATGGCTTACCCCTTATCTTTAGACTGTGACCCCTGGTTCTGGAATCCCCCACCATTGGGAACATCCTTCCTGCATCTAGTCTGTCTAGTCCTGTTAGAATTTTATAAGTTTCAATGAGATCCCCTCTCATTCTTCTAAACTCCAGCGAGTATAAGCCCAATCGACCCAATCTCTCCTCATACATCATTCCTGCCATCCCAGGTATCAGTCTGGTGAATCTTCGCTGCACTCCCTCCATGGCAAGAACGTCCTTCCTCAGATAAGGCGACCAAAACTGCACACAATACTCAAGGTGTGGTCTCACCAAGGCCCTGTACAACTGCAGCAAGACATCCTTGGTCCTGTACTCGAACCCTCTCGCTATGAAGGCCAACATACCATGATCTTATTGAATGGCGGAGCAGGCTCGAGGGGCTGTATGGCCTACTCCTGCTCCTTTTCCTTATGTTCTTGTGTTCTTACATCACCGATAGGGTACAGAACATTTTTAGGGGAAAGGGGAACAGCCAGAAGTTGTGGGCCATGTGAGAACTAATGAGACAGGTAGGAAAAGGGTTCAGGTCCTGCAGTCAGAGTTTCAGGATCTAGGGAGGAAGGTAACGAGCAGGACCTCAGAGGTGGTAAGTTCTGGATTACTCCCAATGCCACGCGCTAGTGAGTATAGGAACAGTAGGATAAAACAGGTTGCCGCGTGGCAGGGGGGCACGGTGGCATAGTGGTTAGCACTGTTGCCTCACAGCGCCAGGGACCCGGGTTCAAATCTGGCCTCGGGCGACTGTCTGTGTGGAGTTTGCACATTCTCCCCGTGTTTGCGTGGCTTTGCTCCGGGTGCTCCGGTTTCCTCCCACAGTCCAAAGATGTGCGGGTTAGGTTGATTTGGCTATGATAAATTGACCCTTAGTGTTAGGGGATTAAATACGTGGGGTTACGGGGGTAGGGTGGGATATGTGTCGGTGCAGGCTCAATGGGCCGAAATGGCCTCTATCTGCACTGTAGATTCTGTGATTCTGTGGCTGGAGAGATGGTGCAGGAGGGAGGGCTTCAGATTCCTGGGACACTGGGGCCGTTTCTGCGGCAGGAGGGATCTGTTCAAAGTGGGCGGGTTGCCCCTCAACGGAGCTGGGACCAATGTCCTCACGGGACTAGTGCTATGGGGGAAGGGTTTAAATGATTTGGCAAGGGGGACGGGCACCAGAATGAAACATGAGAGAGGAGATATATAAGATGCACAGAGAACTAGGAGAGACAAATCACACCAGAGTAAAGAGTAGGTCAGGAATAAGAGGGATCAGACAGGGGGCAATTGTGAAGCGGGTGGGGGAGTGGGACTAATTGGATAGCCCAACCAAAGGGCCGGCAGAGGCACGATGGGCCGAATGGCCTCCTGCTGTGCTGTTTGATTCTACAGTCAGAGAGAGAGAGACCCTTCAGCCCCTCTGGCTGGGACTGAGATTTGACATTCCACTCACTTTCCCAGAGGGTGAAAGGTTAGCAGTCAGGTGTTGGAAGCTGCCACCTCACACGGTCGATCAG
This sequence comes from Somniosus microcephalus, assembly GCF_052327205.1. NCBI lineage: Eukaryota > Metazoa > Chordata > Chondrichthyes > Squaliformes > Somniosidae > Somniosus > Somniosus microcephalus. Next base: position 47,507,807 of record NW_028225181.1, on the reverse strand, counting down.
CCCTGATTCAACAAACGCGTCTCAGTGGAGTACAGAGGGAGGGGGGGAAGGAAATGGGAAGAGGGTGAGTCATTTTCTTTTTTACTCATTCACGGGCTGTGGGCGCCGCTGGCGAGGCCCAGCATTTATTGCCCGTCCCTAGTTGCCCTAACGAGAAGGTGGTGGTGAGCCGCCACCTTGAACCGCTGCAGTCCGTGTGGTGAAGGTACTCCCACAGTGCTGTGAGGGTACAACTGTGTGGTTTGCTCGGCCATTTCAGGGGGCAGTTAAGAGTCAACCACATTGCTGTGGGTCTGGAGTCACATATAGGCCAGACCGAGTAAGGACAGCAGATTTCCTTCCCTAAAGGACATTAGTGATGTCAGATGGGCTTTTACGACAGTCCGATAGTTTGGATAGATAGTCACCATTACCGATACCAATTTTTTATTCCAGATTTATTTAATTAAGTGAATTTAAATTCCCCAGCTGCCGTGGTGGGATTTGAACTCGCGTCTCTGGATCATTAGTCCAGGCCTCTGGGTTACTGGTCCAGTAACATAACCACTGTGTTACCGGACCCTAGGTGAGCAGAGGGGGAGGGTCAGAGGTCGTAGTGGGGGAGGTCAGGGTGAGGCTCGGGGGGAGGGGAAGGGGAAGGGTCGGGAGCCGGAGGGGGAGGATCAGAGGTCGTAGTGGGGGGAGGTCAGGGTGAGGCTCGGGGGAGGGTCAGAGGGGGAGGGTTGGAGGGGAAGGGCTGGGGGTCGGAGGGGGAGGTTCAAAGTAGAAGGATCGGGGGGGTGGCGGGTCAGCCTGCCCTGGAGTGATGGGGGAATGTTGGATGGATGGCCTGGGCTGGGCAGCAGGAGTAAACCCTCCCGCTCCCAGACACGGTGTGGCTCTCACTCGCACACGAGCAATCAATGCAGAATTATTCATGCAGCTTATTTAACTGCTCTCTCTCTCTCCATCTCTCCCTTCCTCTCCTTTCCCACCTCCCCGCCCCCCACCCCCCCCAACCCACCACACTCTCCCTCTGCTCTGCAGGAACACACAGAGCAAGACTCGGGAATCCAGTAGCTGCTCGAACTCCGACAGGGGTGAGTGAATTCCTCACAAAATATCGGGGGAGGGGAGACCGGGTTGGGTTCTCATGCTCTCTCTCTCTGTCTCTCTCTCTCTGTCCAATTCCAATTCCAATTCAAATGCTTTATTGGCATGAAAGTTTACAGAGAACCATATTGCCAAAGCTTACATAGCAAAAAGGTACAGTTTTCCAACATTCTGTAGGTGTCAATCGATTTGACATTTGTTGGGTACATACAATATTACTTTTAAACAATATTAATTTTAAACAGTCTTTGTACTTCATTTGGTACGTTCAATATTAATTTTAAACAGTCTTAATTTTAAACAGTCCTCAGGTTGTGACATGTTGTTACATATTTGGCCCCAAGGTATGGTCTGTCTCCTTCTCCCAGGACTAATCTCTCTCTCTCTCAGTTCAGTTCAGTTCAAATGCTTTATTGGCATGAAAGTTTACAGAGAACCATATTGCCAAAGCTTACATAGCAAAAAGGTACAGTTTTCCAACATTCTGTAAGTGTCAATCGATTTGACATTTGTTGGGTATATACAATATTACTTTTAAACAATATTAATTTTAAACAGTCTTTCTACTTCATTTGGTACGTTCAATATTAATTTTAAACAGTCTTACTTTTAAACAGTCCTCAGGTTGTGACATGTTGTTACATATTTAGCCCCAAGGTATGGTCTGTCTCCTTCTCCTAGGACTAATCTCAATTTTGACAGATCATCCAATTCCTTGAAATCTGGGGTTGTTTGGCTTAGCTTGTTGAATAATATGTTTCTTGATGTGTTGAATTTTTCGCATTTTAGGAGGAAATGCATTTCTGTTTCAACCTCGCCAGCCAGACATTGATCGCATATTCTATTCTCTCTAGGCTGCCAGGATTTCTTGTATCTGCCTTTTTCAATTTCCAGTTGGTGGTCGCTTAGTCTGTACCTGGTGAGGGTCTGTCTCTGTTTTGTGTCTCTGATGGTCGTGAGGTAGTCTGCCAGTTTATATTCTCTTTTTAGGGCCCGGTAACATTCTAATCTGCTTTGGCTTTCGGTTATTTTGTTCCAATGTTCCAGGTAGGTTTCTTTGCATTTTTTAATGATTTGGTTCACTCGGATTGGTGTTTGGACGGCTGTGTTGGTCTGGGGCTGGTCAGGGTCCGGCTGAGTACTTAGTTTCAGTAGCAGCTGACTCAGGGGACTCTTTTCTGGGTTTAGCTCTTGGGTCTGAAAGGCTTTGAAATGAAGGGTGTCTGGGGAGCTAGATTTGAGGTGATTTAGGAAGTTTAGTGCTCGTTTTTGGATGTTTATTATCAGTGGGTATCTGCCTAGTTCGGCTCTGCATGCATTTGTTGGCGTTTTTCTTTGGGTGCGAAGGATGCTTCGGCAGAATTCTGCATGTAGGGCTTCTATTGTGTGTTTTTCCCATTTAGTGTAGCTTTCTCTCTCTCTCTCTCTCTCTCTCAATTCAATTCAATTCAATTCAAATGCTTTATTGGCATGAAAGTTTACAGAGAACCATATTGCCAAAGCTTACATTGCAAAAAGGTATAGTTTTCTAACATTCTGTAGATGTCAATCGATTTGACATTTGTTGGGTACATACAGTATTACTTTTAAACAATATTAATTTTAAACAGTCTTTGTACTTCATTTGGTACGTTCAATATTAATTTTAAACAGTCTTAATTTTAAACAGTCCTCAGGTCTCTCTCTGTCTCTCTCTCTGTCTCTCTCTGTGTCTCTCTCTCTGTCTCTCTCTCTCTGTCTCTCTCTCCGTCTCTCTCTCTCTCTCTCTGTGTCTCTCTCTCTGTCTCTCTCTCTCTCCGTCTCTCTGTCTCTCTCTCTGTCCCTCTCTCTCTCTCTCTCTGTCTCTCTCTCTCTCCGTCTCTCTCTCCAACTCCGTCTCTCTCTCACTCTCCCTCTCTCTCTCTCCATCTCTCTCTCTCTCTCTCTCTTCTCTCTGTCTCTCTCCCTCTCCCTCTGTCTCTCTCTCCCTCTCTCTCTGTGACTCTCTCTCCATCTCTCTGTCTCTCTCCGTCTCCGCCTCTCTCTCTCCGTCTCTCTGTCTCTTTCTCTCTCTCTAACTCTCTCTCTGACTGTCTCTCTCTTTCTCTCACTCTGTCTGTCTATCTCCGTCTCTCACCCTCTCCATCTCTCTCTCTCTCTCTCTCCGTCTCTCTCCCTCTCCATCTCTCCGTCTCTCACCCTCTCCATCTCTCTCTCTCTATCTCCGTCTCTCTCTCTCTCTGTCTCTCTCTCTCGCTCTCTCTCCTTCCTCTTTCTCTCTCTCTCTCTCTCTCTGTGTCTCTCCCTCACCCTGTCTCTCTCTCTCTGTCTCTCTCTCTCTGTCTCTCTCTCTCTGTCTCTCCCTCTCTCCGTCTCTCTCTCTGTCTAACTCTCTGTCTCTCCCTCACCCTGTCTCTCTCTCTCTGTCTCTCTCTCTGTCTCTCTCTCTCTGTCTCTCTCTCTCTCTCTCTGTCTCTCTCTCTCTGTCTCTCTCTCTCTGTCTCTCTCTGTCTCTCTCTCTCTGTCTCTCTCTGTCTCTCTCTGTCTCTCTCTCTGTCTCTCTCTCTGTCTCTCTCTTTGTCCCTGTCTCTGTCTCTCTATCTCTGTCTCTCTCCCTCTGTCTCTCCCTTACCCTGTCTCTCTCTCTGTCTCTCTCTCTGTCTCTCTCTCTCTGTCTCTCTCTTTGTCTCTGTCTCTCTGTCTCTGTCTCTCTATCTCTGTCTCTCTCTCTCTGTCTCTCCCTCACCCTGTCTCTCTCTTTCCGTCTCTCTCTGATGGCGTCTCTCTGTAAATTACAGAAAAAGTTCCTCTGCGAACGTACCATGATCTTCACGATTACGAAGACCCACGCGAAGCCTTCTTGAACTTCACGGACGAGATCGAGAGCTCGTACCTTGTCACAGAGAATGTGATTGGAGAAGGTCAGTAAAGAAAGAAGAAATTTGAAAAGAAAGACTTGCATTAATATGGCGCCTTTCATGACCACCGGGCATCTCAAAGCACTTTACAACCAATGAAGTCCCTTTGAAGTGGAATCACTGTTGTAATGTGTCTCCTACCCACCCTGCCACTTTTCTTCCTTCACCAGCAGCATAGTCTGGGGGGTGAGGAGTCCCACAGTTTGGGGGGGGTGAGGAGTCCCACAGTTTGGGGAGTGAGGAGTCCCAAAGTTTGGGCGGTGAGCAGTCCCACAGTTTGTGGGGTGAGGAGTCCCAGAGTTTGGGCGGTGAGGAGTCCCACAGTTTGGGGGGTGAGGAGTCCCACAGTTTGGGGGGTGAGGAGTCCCACAGTTTGGGGGTGAGGAGTCTCACAGTTTGGGGGGTGAGGAGTCCCACAGTTTGGGGGGTGAGGAGTCTCACAGTTTGGGGGGTGAGGAGTCCCACAGTTTGGGGGGTGAGGAGTCCCACAGTTTGGGGAGTGAGGAGTCCCACAGTTTGGGGGGTGAGGAGTCCCACAGTTTGGGGGGTGAGGAGTCCCACAGTTTGGGGGTGAGGAGTCTCACAGTTTGGGGGGTGAGGAGTCCCACAGTTTGGGGGGTGAGGAGTCCCACAGTTTGGGGGTGAGGAGTCCCACAGTTTGGGGGGCAAGGAGTCCCACAGTTTGGGAGGTGAGCAGTCCCACAGTTTGGGGGGTGAGGAGTCCCACAGTTTGGAGGGTCAGTAGTCCCACAGTCTGGGGGTGAGGAGTCCCACAGTTTGGGGGGCGAGGAGTCCCACAGTCTGGGGGGTGAGGAGTCCCACAGTTTGGGCGGTGAGGAGTCCCACAGTTTGGGGGGTGAGGAGTCCCACAGTCTGGGGGGTGAGGAGTCCCACAGTCCGGGGGGTGAGGAGTCCCACAGTTTGGGGGGTGAGGAGTCCCACAGTTTGGCGGGTGAGGAGTCCCAAAGTTTGGGGGGTGAGGAGTTCCACAGTTTGGGGGGTGAGGAGTCCCACAGTTTGGGGGGTGAGGAGTCCCACAGTTTGGGGGGTGAGGAGTCCCACAGTTTGGGGGGCGAGGAGTCCCACAGTCTGGGAGGTGAGCAGTCCCACAGTTTGGGGAGGGAGGAGTCCCACAGTTTAGGGGGTGAGGAGTCCCACAGTTTGGGGGGTGAGGAGTCCCACAGTTTGGAGGGTCAGTAGTCCCACAGTTTGGGGGGTGAGGAGTCCCACAGTTTGGGGGGTGAGGAGTCTCACAGTTTGGGGGGTGAGGAGTCCCACAGTTTGGGGGGTGAGGAGTCCCACAGTTTGTGGGGTGCGGAGTCCCACAGTTTGGAGGGGGAGGAGTCCCACAGTCTGGGGGGTGAGGAGTCCCACAGTCTGGGGGGTGAGGAGTCCCACAGTCTGGGGGGGAGGAGTCCCACAGTCTGGGGGGCGAGGAGTTCCACAGTCTGGGGGGTGAGGAGTCCCACAGTCTGGGGGGTGAGGAGTCCCACAGTTTGGGGGGTGAGGAGTCTCACAGTTTGGGGGGTGAGGAGTCTCACAGTTTGGGGGGTGAGGAGTCCCACAGTCCGGGGGGTGAGGAGTCTCACAGTTTGGGGGGTGAGGAGTCTCACAGTTTGGGGGGTGAGGAGTCCCACAGTCTGGGGGGTGAGGAGTCCCACAGTTTGGGGGGTGAGGAGTCCCACAGTTTGGGGGGTGAGGAGTCCCACAGTTTGGGGGGTGAGGAGTCTCACAGTTTGGGGGGTGAGGAGTCTCACAGTTTGGGGGGTGAGGAGTCCCACAGTCCGGGGGGTGAGGAGTCCCACAGTTTGGGGGGTGAGGAGTCCCACAGTTTGGGGGGTGAGGAGTCCCACAGTCCGGGGGGTGAGGAGTCCCACAGTTTGGCGGGTGAGGAGTCCCGAAGTTTGGGGGGTGAGGAGTTCCACAGTTTGGGGGGTGAGGAGTCCCACAGTTTGGGGGGTGAGGAGTCCCACAGTTTGGGGGGTGAGGACTCCCAAAGTTTGGGGGGTGAGGAGTTCCACAGTTTGGGGGGTTGAGGAGTCCCACAGTTTGGGGGTTGAGGAGTCCCACAGTTTGGGGGGTGAGGAGTCCCAGTTTGGGGGGTGAGGAGTCCCACAGTTTGGGGTGTGAGGAGTCCCACAGTTTGGGGGGGTGAGGAGTCCCACAGTTTGGGGGGGTGAGGAGCCCCACAGTTTGGGGGGTGAGGAGTCCCACAGTTTGGGGGTGAGGAGCCCCACAGTTTGGGGGATGAGGAGTCCCACAGTTTGGGGGGGTGAGGAGTCCCAGTTTGGGGGGTGAGGAGTCCCACAGTTTGGGGGTGAGGAGCCCCACAGTTTGGGGGATGAGGAGTCCCACAGTTTGGGGGTGAGGAGTCCCACAGTTTGGGGGGTGAGGAGTTCCACAGTCTGGGGGGTGAGGAGTCCCACAGTTTGGGGGGTGAGGAGTTCCACAGTTTGGGGGATGCGGAGTCTCGCAGTTTGGGGTGAGGAGTACCGCAGTTTGGGGGGTGAGGAATCCCACAGTTTGGGGGATGAGGAATCCCACAGTTTGGAGAGTGAGGAGTCCCACAGTTTGGCAGGTGAGGAGTCCCACAGTTTGGGGGGTGAGGAGTCCCACAGTTTGGCAGGTGAGGAGTCCCCACAGTTTGGGGGGTGAGGAGTCTCACAGTTTGTGGGGTGAGGAGTCTCACAGTTTGGGGTGTGAGGAGTCCCACAGTTTGGGGGGTGAGGAGTCCCACAGTTTGGGGGTGAGGAGTCCCACAGTTTGTGGGGTGAGGAGTCCCACAGTTTGGGGGGTGAGGAGTCCCACAGTTTGGGGGTGGGGAGTCCCACAGTTTGGGGTGTGAGGAGCCCCACAGTTTGGGGGGTGAGGTGTCCCACAGTTTGGGAGGTGAGGAGTCCCACAGTTTGGGGAGTGAGGAGTCCCACAGTTTGGGGGGTGAGGAGTCCCACAGTTTGGGGGGTGAGGAGTCCCACAGTTTGGGGGGGTGAGGAGTCCCACAGTTTGGGGGGTGAGGAGTCCCACAGTTTGGGAGGTGAGGAGTCCCACAGTTTGGGGGGTGAGGAGTCCCACAGTTTGGGGGGGTGAGGAGTCCCACAGTTTGGGAGGTGAGCAGTCCCACAGTTTGGGGAGTGAGGAGTCCCACAGTTTGGGAGGTGAGCAGTCCCACAGTTTGGGGAGTGAGGAGTCCCACAGTTTGGGAGGTGAGCAGTCCCACAGTTTGGGAGGTGAGCAGTCCCACAGTTTCGGGGGTGAGGAGTCCCACAGTTTAGGGGGTGAGGAGTCCCACAGTTTGGGGGGTGAGGAGTCCCACAGTTTGGAGGGTCAGTAGTCCCACAGTTTGGGGGGTGAGGAGTCCCGCAGTTTGGGGGGTGAGGAGTCCCACAGTTTGGGGGCTGAGGAGTCCCACAGTTTGGGGGCTGAGGAGTCCCACAGTTTGGGGGGTGAGGAGTCCCACAGTCTGGGGGGTGAGGAGTCCCACAGTCTGGGGGGTGAGGAGTCCCACAGTCTGGGGGGCGAGGAGTCCCACAGTCTGGGGGGCGAGGAGTCCCACAGTCTGGGGGGTGAAGAGTCCCACAGTCTGGGGGGTGAGGAGTCCCACAGTTTGGGGGGTGAGGAGTCCCCACAGTTTGGGGGGTGAGGAGTCCCACAGTTTGGGGGGGTGAGGAGTCCCACAGTTTGGGGGGTGAGGAGTCCCACAGTTTGGGGGGGTGAGGAGTCCCACAGTTTGGGGGGTGAGGAGTCCCACAGTTTGGGGGGTGAGGAGTCCCACAGTTTGGGGGGTGAGGAGTCCCACAGTTTGCGGGGTGAGGAGTCCCACAGTTTGGGGGGTGAGGAGTCCCACAGTTTGGGGGGTGAGGAGTCCCACAGTTTGGGGGGTGAGGAGTCCCACAGTTTGGGGGCTGAGGAGTCCCACAGTTTGAGGGGTGAGGAGTCTCACAGTTTGGGAGGTGAGGAGTCTCACAGTTTGGGGCTGAGGAGTCCCACAGTTTGGGGGGTGAGGAGTCTCCCAGTTTGGGGCTGAGGAGTCCCACAGTTTGGGGGGTGAGGAGTCCCACAGTTTGGGGGGTGAGGAGTCTCCCAGTTTGGGGTGGTGTTGTCGTCCCACAGTTTGGGGGGCGAGGAGTCCCACAATTTTGTTTTAATAGTTTATGAATTGTGGGCATCGCTGGCAATACCAGCATTTAGTGCCCATCCCTAGTTGCCCCTGAGAAGGTGGTGGTGAGCCGCCTTCTTGAACCGCTGCAGTCCGTGTGGCGAAGGCACTCCCACAGTGCTGTTAGGGAGGGAGTTCCAGGATTTTGACCCAGCAACAATGAAGGAACGACGATATACTTTTACATCAGGATGGTGTGTGACTTCGAGGGGCACTTGGAGGTGGTGGTGTTCCCATGCGCCTGCTGCCCTTGTCCTTCTAGGTGGAAGAGGTCGCGGGTTTGGGAGGTGCTGCCAAAGAAGCCTTGGCGAGTTGCTGCAGTGCATCTTGTAGATGGTGCACACTGCCGCCACGGTGCGCCGGTGGTGGAGGGAGTGAATGTTTAAGGTGGTGGATGGGGTGCCAATCAAGTGGGCTGCTCTGTCCTGGATGGTGCCGAGCTTCTTGAGTGTTGTTGGAGCTGCACTCATCCAGGCAAGTGGAGAATATTCCATCACACTCCTGACTTGTGCCTTGTAGATGGTGGAAAGGCTTTGGGGAGTCAGGAAGTGAGACACTCGCCGCAGAATTCCCAGCCTCTGACCTGCTCTTGTTGCCACAGTATTTATGTCCTACTATCTCCTTATGTGTCCGCTGTGGCTCAGTGGGTAGCACACTCGCCTCTGAGTCAGACGGTTGTGGGTTCAAGTCCCACTCCGGGGACTTGAGCACAAAAATCTAGGCTGACACTCCAGTGCAGTGCTGAGGGAGTGCTGCACTGTCGGAGGTGCCGTCTAGTTGCCCCTGAGAAGGTGGTGGTGAGCCGCCTTCTTGAACTGCTGCAGTCCGTGTGGCGAAGGCACTCCCACAGTGCTGTTAGGGAGGGAGTTCCAGGATTTTGACCCAGCGACGATGAAGGAACGACAACATATTTCCATGTCAGGATGGTGTGTGACTTGGAGGGGAACTTGGAGGTGGTGGTGTTCCCAGGCGCCTGCTGCCCTTGTCCTTCTAGATGCGTCTGCTCTCTCGGGTGGACGTAAAAGATTCCCATGGCACTATTTCGAAGAAGAGCAGGGGAGTTCTCCCCGGTGTCCTGGCCAATATTTGTCCCTCAACCAACACAACAAACACAGATTATCTGGTAAAATAGCAAAATACTGCGGATGCTGGAAATCTGAAATAACAACAGAAAAAATGCTGGAAATACTCAGCAGGCCAGGCAGCATCCGTGGAGAGTGAAACAGAGTTAACGTTTCAGGTCTGGGACCCTTCATCAGAACTGGAAAAAGCTGGAAATGTAACAGATATTAAGCCGGTGTAGGGGGAGTTAGGAGGGGAGGAAGGAATTGAAAGAACATGCTGTGAAAATGTTGCAAATGGGAATGGCAAAATCATACAGCATGAAAAATGGGGGCAGGGATTACAGGAAACTCTTTTTTATCCGGCACCGACGGGACTGTCGTGCCGGTTGATCAAAAAGTCCGGATTACAGAGAGGTATACTTACCAAGGTACGAGAGCCCCGTACACGGCCACGGGTGCAGGAGCCCCGATTACATGGCACTTGTGCAGGAGTCCCGGTTACACGGTAACAGATCCAGGAGTCCCTGTTACACGGCCACAGATCCAGGAACCCCAGTTACACGGCCACAGATCCAGGAACCCCGGTTACACGGCCACTAATATATAGTAAAACTTACTTGAACCTACTCCTGAATTTTGCCGGTTAAGAAAGTATAGTAACCTGGGAGGTTATGAGTAACCTAATCCACCAGGTGGTGCTGTGGCAATTGCTCTCCTGAGTTAAGTCTGATCTGTACTGTTTGTACTCTTTGTTTTGGCTGCCTCATGGCAGAAGCTTTTATGTGCAAGGGTTGATTAAACCATGTTACGGAGTTAACCTGTGTCTGTCTCCATCTATGGCCACCTCAAGATACCACATATGGCGACGAGAATAAAGGACGGAAAGTTTTGGTGGATCAGTCATAGTTAGGGAGTATTCGGAAGAGGCGCTCGGGTTGGTTAGCAAACTAGTCGGAAAAGCACGAGGCTAGGCCGCGGGAGTCGAAACGGAGTTTGATTTTTTGGCTGAAGTGACCGGACTCCAAGGATGGCAGGAACGGTAGGCTCCGTGGCACCTTTTGACAGCAAGTCGCAGTCTTGGGAGGAGTATATTGAAATACTGAGCCATTTCTTTATGGCAAACGAGGTGGACAGTGCTGAAAAGAAAAGGGCCATTTTACTGAGTTGTGTGGGAGCGCAAACCTATACACGGATGAGGAATCTGCTGAGCCCGGAGCGGCCAGGAGAAAAATCTTTTGACGAGTTGGTGAGTCTACTAAAGAATCATTTCAATCCGAAACCTAGTGAAATAGTACAGAGATGGAAATTCAATTCGAGGATTAGGAGGCCGGAAGAAAGCGTTACTGAGTATGTGGAGGAGCTTCGGAAGCTCGCACAGGACTGTAATTTTGGAAATACGCTCACAGTCATGTTAAGGGACAGACTAGTATGCGGAGTTAACGACGACAGTATACAGCAAAGGTTGCTGTCAGAAGAAGGATTAAAGTTTGAGACGGCACTTAAAAAAGCACAAGCCATGGAGACGGCTAACAAGGACATTAAGGACTTAAACAGTATGAGCAAGGAGAAATGGAGTAAACCAGGGGGAGGAGCTGTTTTCAAGATGGAAGCTGGCGCGAAAAGTCCACCAGTCGGGGTTGGGGATTGCTACCGATGAGGCGGGATGAGCCATTATGCAAAGGACTGCAGGTTTGCAAAGACAAAGTGCCACAATTGTGGAAAAATAGGGCACTTAAAGAAAGTCTGTAAAAGGGCAGTGAGTGAGAGAAGCAGTGCTAAAGGGGCAAAGCATGCAAAAGGGGAGAGGGAGAAGTACACAAAGCGGGCAAATTACATACAAGAGGAGGAAGAATCTAGTGAGTCTAGTGAGGAGGTTTTCACTGTATACAGTATAGACACTTCAAGGCCCAACGTACCCCCTCTCACTCAGTATTTGATAGTGAACGGAGGTCAAGTAAAGTTTGAGATTGACACCGGATGTAGTGTAACCATAATGTCGCAGACTGAGTACGCCAAGCTATGGGGGGAAGCAAAAGTACCAGAGCTAGGTACATGCCCCATTAGTCTCAAAACCTACACAGGACAGAAGGTGGACATTTTGGGGGCGGCCGAAGTACAAGTGGAACACAAAGGAGTCACCAAAGAGCTTACGATGGTAGTGGTAGCAGGGTCAGGGCCAAACCTGTTAGGGCGAGGGTGGATCAGTGAGTTGAGTGTGTACTGGCAGGCAATGAATAAAATGGAGGACAGTACAGAGGCACTGCAAGAAGTGCTGATGAAGCATGAGTTAGTGTTCAAGGACGAACTGGGCACCTTAAGGGGAGCCACAGCCAAGATTCACGTAGCCAGTGATGCCACACCTCGTTTCTTTAAACCAAGGTCGGTACCTTTTGCAATGAAAACCAAGGTTGAGGCGGAACTAGATCGCCTGCTAAGGGACAAAGTAATAGAACCAGTGAAATTTTCAGACTGGGCGGCACCAATAGTCCCGGTATTGAAGCCCGACGGTAACGTAAGGGTGTGTGGTGACGATAAGTTAACAGTGAACAGAGTATCATCACTGGAACAGTACCCCATTCCGAGAATGGAGGACATGTTAACATCGCTCGCTGGGGGAGAAAGATTCAGCAAACTGGACATGAGTCATGTGTATCAGCAGATATTGCTAGATGAAGAATCAAAAAAGTTTGTCACGGTGAACACGCACAAGGGGCTGTTCACGTATGCCAGGTTACCATTTGGTGTCAGTTCTAGCCCAGCAATATTCCCACGGACTATGGAGGGCATTCTGCAGGGCATTCCAAAGGTGGCCGTGTACTTAGATGATATTCTGCTAACAGGAAGTGACGATCAGGATCACGTAAAAACACTGGACAAAGTGCTACAGCGGCTGGAAGAGGCAGGGCTACGCCTGAAACGGAGTAAGTGTAGTTTCATGGAGAAGGAAGTTACATTCCTGGGACATCGGGTGGATGCCACAGGCCTCCATCCATTACCAGGGAAAGTGCGGGCAGTGCAGGATGCACCGGCACCCACCTCAGTGACTGAACTGAAACCCTATCCAGGGCTCCTGAATTATTATAACCGGTTTCTTCCAAACTTATCGATGCTGCTGGCACCCCTGCACAAACTGCTGAGAAAGGAGGAGCCATGGCGTTGGGGGCCAGAGCAAGCGAAAGCGTTTCAGCAGTCAAAGGAGCTACTTCAGTCCAGCAGGGTGTTAGTGCATTACGACGAGAAGAAGGAGCTGATAATGTCCTGCGATGCATCACCCTATGGAGTGGGGGCAGTGTTGGCCCACCGCATGCCAGATGGAGCGGAAAGGCCTATCGGGTTTGTTTCACGCACGCTCACAGCTGCAGAAAAGAACTATTCACAGCTTGTTAAAGAGGGGTTAGCCATTATATTTGGAGTAAAGAAATGCCATAAGTACATATATGGGAGGAAGTTTGTAATCAGTACTGACCACAAGCCTCTTATTAGCTTACTGAATGAGATGAAAGCGGTGCCTCAAATGGCATCACAGAGAATAATGAGATGGGCAGTAATACTAAGAGCCTATGAATATGTGATCACGTACAGAGCCGGCAAGGAAAACGGGAACGCGGATGCTCTCAGCCGCCTGCCCCTCTCAAAATCTCCTCGCAGTACTTCCCCTGAGGAGCACGTCCTGATGCTGGATCAGGAGATCAGTCCCTTGATGACTTCAGCGCAAATCCAGGGCTGGACAGCCAAGGACCCCGTTCTGTCAAGGGTCCGTGAGTATGTGTTGAAAGGCTGGCCAGATCACCGTGAGGTACCGGAGTTTGCGCCGTACAGACAGAGACAGCACGAGCTCAGTGTCCAAGATGGATGTGTGCTATGGGGAGCACACATCATAGTCCCAGAGCGGGGACGCTCTACTTTGATGGAACAGTTGCATCAATCGCACCCAGGAATGACTAGAATGAAAGGACTGGCTAGGAGCTACCTGTGGTGGCCTAACTTGGATGCTGAAATTGAGTCAAAGGTAAAGTCATGCACTATATGTCAGGAACAGAGGAAAGCACCTGCCGGGGCACCACTCCATCCCTGGGAGTGGCCCAGCAAACCCTGGAGGAGAATTCACATAGACTATGCGGGATCTTTTATGGGCAAAATGTTTTTGGTGCTGGTTGACGCTCACTCAAAGTGGATCGACGTTTATCCAGTGAGCTCTGCAACGACTGATGCCACACTGAATTGTCTCAGGAACAGCTTCAGCACACATGGTATTCCAGAAATGATTCTTTCCGACAATGCATAGTGTTTTGTTAGTGAAGGGAGCAAAGAATTCATGGTAAGGAATGGAATCACACATGTCACCTCGGCTCCATATCACCCAGCCTCAAATGGGTTGGCCGAGCGAGCCATGCAGACTTTTAAGGAGCTCATGAGGAAGAGCTCAGGTGACACCCTGGAGACCAAGCTCAATAGAGCCTTGTTTAGTTATCGTATAACACCCCAAGCTACCACGGGGCTTTCTCCGGCTGAGTTGATGATGGGGAGAAAGTTGCGGTGCACGTTAGACCTGATACACCCAGATCTCAAAAGCAAGGTTGAGACAAAACAAACAAACCAAAAAACGTACCATGACAAACATACTAAAGCTCGCCATTTCGCCATAGGGGACTCTGTGTACACCCGGAACTTCGGTTATGGACCTAAATGGGTACCAGGACTAATCCAGGACATTACAGGACCTGTGTCGTACTCCGTGTTACTAGGGGATGGTCGAGGGGTTTGTCGGCATTTGGATCAGCTTTTCAGCCGGCAGCAGGGGGAACTGCCTCAGATGGAACAAAGGGCAGTAGAGGAGGCTGTTCCAGGACCCAGCACGGCTTATAAGGTGCCAGTGGGCACTGGTACTGCCAGGCCACAGCGGGACAGAGTAAAACCAACATCAGAGACTACTCCAATATCAAGTGCGAATGAATCTGAGAATCCACCACAAGTGGAATTAAGACATTCAAAAAGGATTCGCAAGCAACCAGAAAGACTTATACAAACCTGTTAAATTAGTCAGGGGTTAACCATGGTTAGAGCATACTGGTTAATTAAAATGTAGTACCTAGTAAGGGTTATTGTTTAAGAATTGCATACGGCAATCTTAAGGGGGGAGGAGTGTAGTAACCTGGGAGGTTATGAGTAACCTGATCCACCAGGTGGTGCTGTGGCAATTGCTCTCCTGAGTTAAGTCTGATCTGTACTGTTGTACTCTTTGTTTTGGCTGCCTCATGGCAGAAGCTTTTATGTGCAAGAGTTGATTAAACCATGTTAAGGAGTTAACCTGTGTCCGCCTCCATCTATGGCCACCTCAAGATACCACAGAAAGATTTCCAGATATTTAGGAGCCAGTTAAAAGAGAGTTTCCTGTATTATCTGAAATTGTTGAACTCGATATTGAGTCCGGAAGGCTGTAAATTGCCTAATCGGAAGATGAGGTGCTGTTCCTCGAGCTTACGCTGAGCTTCCGTGGAACAATGCAAGAGGCCGAGGATGGTGAGGTCTGAGTGGGAGTGGAGCGGTGAATTAAAGTGACAGGCCACCGGGAGCTCAGGGTCCCCCTTACAGACTGAACGGAGGTGTTCCGCAAAGCGGTCACCCAATCTGCATTTGGTCTCCCCGATGTAGAGGAGACCACATCGTGAGCAGCGAATACAGTATATTAGATTGCAAGAAGTACAAGTAAATTGCTGTTTCACCTGGAAGGGGTGTTTGGGGCCCTGGACAGTGGGAAGGGAGGAGGTAAAAGGGCAGCTGTTACATCTCCTGCGCTTGCACGGGAAGGTGCCAGGCGAAGGTCTTATCATGATCACATTGCTGTTTTTGGGAGCTGGCTGTGCTTCCTACATTACAACAGTGACTGCACTCCAAAAGTACTTCATTCTGTAAAGCACTTTGGGATGTCCTGAGGTCATGAAAGGTGCTGTATTTTTAAACTCCAACTAGGCCCAATCTGCTCAATCTCTCCTGATAGGACAACCCTCTCATCCCAGGAATCAATCTAGTGAGACTTCGCTGCACCGCCTCCAAGACAAGTATATCCTTCCTTAGGTAAGGAGACCAAAACTGTCCTGATGGGGTCGGAAGCTCATATTGGGATTAAACAGGATGCCGGGCCTGTGAACGGCCTCTGACAGTGGTCAGGGAGAGGGGATGGAGTCTATCCCTGGCGAAGGGATTGTGAGACACAACACTTCACCGGCCAAGGTTATAATGAATTTGCGTTCAACCCCGCAGGTGAATTTGGAGAGGTCTACCACGGGACTCTGAAGTACCCGGAGAAGGAGAGACAGGCCGTGGCCATCAAGACACTGAAGACCGCTTATTCCGACGCACAATGGTGGAACTTCCTTCGAGAAGCGACAATCATGGGCCAGTTCGACCACCCTAACATCATCCAACTCCAGGGAGTCGTCACCAAGAGTGAGTGAAGATCTGTCCCATCAAACACTCACAGGGCAGGTACAGCGCGGGGTTAGTTACAGAGTAAAGCTCCCTCTACACTGTCCCATCAAACACTCCCAGGGCAGGTACAGCACAGGTTAGTTACAGAGTAAAGCTCCCTCTACACTGTCCCATCAAACACTCCCAGGGCAGGTACAGCACGGGTTAGATACAGAGTAAAGCTCCCCCTACACTGTCCCATCAAACACTCCCAGGGCAGGTACAGCACGGGTTAGATACAGAGTAAAGCTCCCCCTACACTGTCCCATCAAACACTCCCAGGGCAGGTACAGCGCGGGGTTAGTTACAGAGTAAAGCTCCCTCTACACTGTCCCATCTAACACTCCCAGGGCAGGTACAGCACGGGTTAGATACAGAGTAAAGCTCCCTCTACACTGTCCCATCAAACACTCCCAGGGCAGGTACAGCACGGGTTAGATACAGAGTAAAGCTCCCTCTACACTGTCCCAACAAACACTCCCAGGGCAGGTACAGCACGGGTTAGATACAGAGTAAAGCTCCCTCTACACTGTCCCATCAAACACTCCCAGGGCAGGTACAGCACGGGTTAGATACAGAGTAAAGCTCCCTCTACACTGTCCCATCAAACACTCCCAGGGCAGGTACAGCATGGGTTAGATACAGAGTAAAGCTCCCTCTACACTGTCCCAACAAACACTCCCAGGGCAGGTACAGCACGGGTTAGATACAGAGTAAAGCTCCCTCTACACTGTCCCATCAAACACTCCCAGGGCAGGTACAGCGCGGGGTTAGTTACAGAGTAAAGCTCCCTCTACACTGTCCCATCAAACACTCCCAGGGCAGGTACAGCACGGGTTAGATACAGAGTAAAGCTCCCTCTACACTGTCCCATCAAACACTCCCAGGGCAGGTACAGCACGGGTTAGATACAGAGTAAAGCTCCCTCTACACTGTCCCATCAAACACTCCCAGGGCAGGTACAGCACGGGTTAGATACAGAGTAAAGCTCCCTCTACACTGTCCCAACAAACACTCCCAGGGCAGGTACAGCACGGGTTAGATACAGAGTAAAGCTCCCTCTACACTGTCCCATCAAACACTCCCAGGGCAGGTACAGCGCGGGGTTAGTTACAGAGTAAAGCTCCCTCTACACTGTCCCATCAAACACTCCCAGGGCAGGTACAGCACAGGTTAGATACAGAGTGAAGCTCCCTCTACACTGTCCCATCAAACACTCCCAGGGCAGATACAGCACTGGTTAGTTACAGAGTAAAGCTCCCTCTACACTGTCCCATCAAACACTCCCAGGGCAGGTACAGCACGGGTTAGATACAGAGTGAAGCTCCCTCTACACTGTCCCATCAAACACTCCCAGGGCAGGTACAGCACGGGTTAGATACAGAGTAAAGCTCCCTCTACACTGTCCCATCAAACACTCCCAGGGCAGGTACAGCACGGGGTTAGATACAGAGTAAGCTCCCTCTACGCTGTCCCATCAAACACTCCCAGGGCAAGTACAGCACGGGTTAGATACAGAGTAAAGCTCCCTCTACACTGTCCCATCAAACACTCCCAGGGCAGGTACAGCACGGGTTAGATACAGAGTGAAGCTCCCTCTACACTGTCCCATCAAACACTCCCAGGGCAGGTACAGCACGGGTTAGATACAGAGTGAAGCTCCCTCTACACTGTCCCATCAAACACTCCCAGGGCAGGTACAGCACGGGTTAGATACAGAGTAAAGCTCCCTCTACACTGTCCCATCAAACACTCCCAGGGCAGGTACAGCACGGGTTAGATACAGAGTGAAGCTCCCTCTACACTGTCCCATCAAACACTCCCAGGGCAAGATTGCGAGTGAGTCATGACATGTTATT
This sequence comes from Somniosus microcephalus, assembly GCF_052327205.1. Classification (NCBI taxonomy): domain Eukaryota; kingdom Metazoa; phylum Chordata; class Chondrichthyes; order Squaliformes; family Somniosidae; genus Somniosus; species Somniosus microcephalus. The sequence goes on along the minus strand of NW_028225181.1, from coordinate 47,490,271 downwards.
GATTTGGTTTTATTTTCTTCCGATGATGCAGGGAAGCCAATGATGTTGGTCACGGAATATATGGAGAACGGAGCCTTGGACTCCTTCCTACAGGTATGTAAGTATATAAGAATTTGGAGCAGGAGTCGGCCATGCAGCCTCTCGAGCCTGCTCTGCCATTTAATTATATCATGGCTGATCTTCGACCACAACTCCACTTTCCTGCCCGATCTCCATATCCCTTGATTCCTTTAGAGTCCAAAAACCTATCCATCTCTGTCTTGAATATACTCAGAAATGCAGCCTCCACAGCCCTCTGGGGTCGCGAATTCCAAAGATTCACAACCCTCATCTCAGTCTTAAATGGTCGAACCTTTATCCTGAGACTGTGCCCCCCTAGTTCTAGACACTCCAGCCAGGAGAAACAGCCTCTCAGTGTAGGGGGGGCATCCTTTACCTGGTTTACGGTAATTTACCTTCCTTTACCTGGTTTACGGTAATTCACCTGGTCAGGCAGGTTTTTTGCTTCTGTACTCTGACCAATCCCAATCAGCGGATTCGAATCGCTAAACCCACCCTTCCAGTTCTGACTGGAGGAACTTATAATTAATGATATGTTAAAACGGACAAATGGTCTGGATGTGAGAAAGTCAATTTTATTAAACTAAAGAAACTACACCACAGGATTAAAGTAATCACTGTAAAATTGCTTAAATAGGGGAGGGAAAGAAATGGACACAGCGAGGGAAAAACAACTAATATAACAATTCTTAACAAAATCCCCACTTTACCCCCACCCCTAAGCCTACCCTAAGTTGCCTTGTGGAAGGCCAGAAAAATATATGCTCACCACTTGCAATGCTAGCTCCGTGCCCTGCGATCTTAGATCTTCACTGCCCAGAAGTGAAAACACCCCAGTGTTTAAAAGTAAACTGCTGGTGTTTAACTTCCACAGACAGACTCCAGGCTGTAGAAGGCACACGGAGGCAAGCCAGAGAGAGAGAGAGAGAGAGAGGCCTCCGAGAAGCTATCTCTATATACCCCAATTTTGGGGCCGAAATGTTCCCGCCCACATCCGGAGTTTTCTGGGCTAAAACAAAGGGATCCAAACCGTCCCCTTGTCTGGGATGGGTTTGAATAAAGTTGCCATTGTCTGTGATGGCTGTCAATTAAACTGCAGGGGTTTTGAATGTGTCTTCATTCTGGGGCCGAAATGTTCCCGCCCACATCCGGAGTTTTCTGGGCTAAAACAAAGGGATCCAAACCGCCCCCATTGTTTAGTAATGGGTGATTCAAACCCATTCATTCTTAAACTGTTCCTTTTCTTAGTCTAAAAAGTCTCTTCCGTAGTTTAGGTGTGTTTCATTGTGTGTGATGGGTTTTGAATGGAGTTGGATTACTATGTAAACAGAAACCCATTCTCTTGTGGTCATTGAAACTGCAGTCAATTGGTTTTAGTCCCTTGTGCAAACATCCTTGTAAATAAACATCGGTTGTCTCTGGAGGGAGGGGGAATCTCCCCTTTTGATTGACAGAATTTGACTCCCAACTTTGATCCTACCCATTTTCACAGACATGCGCGAGCTGCTTCCAAGCCCCTTTGTCCTTGGCCATGCTTTTCTGATGGCCATTTGTATCCCTGGGCAATTTACCAAACTCAAGGGTACAATTTTTAATAAAAATGTACTCTCTTAAGGTGTGCGATTTTTTACAAAGTTCTTTGATTCCGGTGTTGTCCAAGTGCTACTTAGCTCACGGGCTCCTTAACGCAGCCTTTTGCGGTTCTGGGCACGTATTGAAACATTGTCCAACCCAGAAACAATTTAAATCACACAAAGTCTTTGTTCATGATGTGGATTAATATTTCCCGATCTTCGGGGGCTGAGGGGATTTTGCGAACCCCTACATTAGCATCTCCCCTGTCAAGCCCTCTCTGAATTGTGTGCGTTTCAATGAGATTACCTCTCATTCTTCCAAACTCTAGAGAACCTAAGGAAGGATATACTTGCCATAGAGGGAGTACAACAAAGGTTCACCAGACTGGTTTCTGGGATGGGGGGATTGTCCTATGAGGACAGATTGAGTAGACTAACAAAGAAACATAGAAGATAGGAGCAGGAGTAGGCCATTCGGCCCCTCGAGCCTGCTCCGCCATTCAATGAGATCATGGCTGATCATCCAAATTCAGTACCCTGTCCCTGCTTTCTCCCCATATCCCTTGATCCCTTTAACCTTAAGAAATATATCCAACACCTTCTTGAATATATTTAATGAATTGGCCTCAACTGTCTTCTGTGGTAGAGAATTCCACAGGTTCACCGCTCTCTGGGTGAAGAAACTCCTTCTCATCTCAGTCCTAACTGGCTTACCCCTTATCCTTAGACTGTGACCCCTGGTTCTGGGGTGTACCCCCACTTTATACCCAGTGTCGGCATTGAGCACTCCCAGGGCAGGTACAATACAGAGCTCCCTCTGCATTACCCTGACAGTGTACCCCCACTTTATACCCAATGTCAGCATCGAGCGTTCCTGGGGTAGGTACAATACAGAGCTCCCTCTGCATTACCCTGACAGCGTACCCCAACCCATGTATTCACTCCTTGGTTGCTCTCCTTGTGGTCAGTCTGTGTTAGTGTGACCTCCAGTACCATCCCCTTGTGGTCAGCCTGTGGCACTGCAGCATTCGGTACTGCCCCCCTTGTGGTCGGTCTATGGCACTGCAGCCACAAATACTGCCCCCCCTTGTGGTTGGTCTAGGGTACTGCTGCCTCCGGTACTGTCCCCTTCATAGAATGGTTACAGCATGGAAGAAGGCCATTCGGCCCGTCGAGCCGTGCCTCCGCTAGTCCCACTCCCCTGCCCTTTTCTCATAGCCCTGCAATTTTTTTTCCTTCTGATACTTATCCAACTCCCTTCTGAAAGCTGTGATTGAGTCTGCCTCCACCATCCTTTCAGGCAGTGCATTCCAGATCTTAACCACTCGCTGCGTTAAAAAACAGTTTTTTCTTCCGTCGCCTTTGGTTCTTCTGCCAATCACCTTAAATCTGTGTCCTCTGTTTCTCGACCCATCCGCCATTGGGAACAGTTTCTCTCTCTCTACTCTGTCCAGACCCCTCATGATTTTGAGCACCTCTACCAAATCTCCTCTCAATCTTCCCTGCTCCAAGGAGAACAACCCCAGCTTCTCCAGTTTATCAACGTAACTGAAGTCCCTCATTCCTGGAATCATTCTCGTAAATCTTTTCTTCACCTTCTCTAAGGCCTTCAGATCCTTCCTAAAGTGTGGTGCCCAGAATTGGACGCAGTACTCCCAGTTGGGGCTGAACCAGTGTTCATCATATTTTCCACGCTTTTGTACTCTATACCTCTATTTATGAAGCCCAGGATCCTTAAGCCTTTTTAACTGCTTTCTCAACCTGCATGACACCTTCAACGATTTATGCACATATACCCCCAGATCTCTCTGTTCGTGCACCCCCTTCAGCATTGTACCATTTAGTTTATATGTCGTCCTCCCCATTCTTTCTATCAAAATGTATCACTTCACACTTTTCTGCATTAAATTTCATCTGCCACGTGCCCGCCCATTCCACCAGCCTGTCTATGTCTTCCTGAAGTCTATCACTGTTCACTATACTTCCAAGTTGGTGTCATGTGCAAATTTTGAAATTGTGCCAGGATGATTTGGACAGGTTGGGTGATTGGGCAGATGCAGTATAATGTGGTTAAAAGCGAGGTTATCCACTTTGGTGGCAAAAACAGGAAGGCAGATTATTATCTGAACGGCAATAGATTGGGAGAAGGGGAAGTGCAACGAGACCTGGGTGTCCTTGTGCACCAGTCGCTGAAGGTAAGCATGCAGGTGCAGCAGGCGGTTAAGAAGGCAAATGGTAATATTGGCCTTCGTAGCAAGAGGGTTCGAGTACAGGAACAAGGATGTCTTGCTGCAGTTGTACAGGGCCTTGGTGAGATCACATCTTGAACATTGTGTGCAGTTTTGTTCGCCTTATCTGAGGAAGGATGTTCTTGCCATGGAGGGAGTGCAGCGAAGATTCACCAGACTGATACCTGGGATGGCAGGAATGACGTATGAGGAGAGATTGGGTCGATTGGGCTTATACTCGCTGGAGTTTAGAAGAATGAGAGGGAATCTCATTGAAACTTATAAAATTCTAACAGGACTAGACAGACTAGATGCAGGAAGGATGTTTCCGATGGCCGGGGAGTCCAGAACCAGGGGTCACAGTCTAAAGATAAGGGGTAAGCCATTTCGGACAGAGATGAGGAGGCATTTCTTCACCCAGAGAGTGGTGAACCTGTGGAATTCTCTACCACAGAAGGCAGTTGAGGCCAGTTCATTAAATATATTCAAGAAGGAGTTGGATATATTTCTTAAGGCTAAAGGGATCAAGGGATATGGGGAGAAGGCAGAGACAGGGTACTGAATTTGGATGATCAGCCATGATCTCATTGAATGGCGAAGCAGGCTCGAGGGGCCGAATGGCCTACTCCTGCTCCTATCTTCTATGTTTCTATGTTTCTCTGCCCTTTACACTATTACGATCCGAGTCTATATTAGGATAGTTGAAGTCCCCCATTATTACTACTCTATAGGGACAGTCAGCATGAATTTGTTAAGGGAAAGTCGTGTCTGACTAACTTGATTGAAATTTTTTTGTGGAGGTAACAAGGAGGGTCGATGAGGGTAGTGCGTTTGATGTAGTGTATGCGGATTTTAGCGAGGCTTTTGATAAGGCCCCGCATGGCAGACTGGTCACGACAGTAAAAGCCCATGGGATCCAGGGCAAAGTGTCAAGTTGGATCCAAAATTGGCTCAAAGGCAGGAAACAAAGGGTAAAGGTCGAAGGGTGTTTTTGTGACCGGAAGGCTGTTTCCGGTGGGGTTCCACAGGGCTCAGTACTGGGCCCTCTGCTTTTTGTGGTATATATCAATGATCTAGACTTGAATGTGGGGGTATGATTAAGAAGTTTGCAGATGATACTAAAATCGGCTGTGTGGTTGATAATGAAGAAGGAAGCTGCAGATTGCAGGAAGATATCAATGAACTGGTCAGGTGGGCAGAACAGTGGCAAAAGGAATTCAATCCGGAGAAGTGCGAGGTAATACATTTGGGGAGGGTTAACAAGGCAAGGGAATAGACTATAAATGGTAGGACACTGAGTGGTGTAGAGGATCAGAGGGACCTTGGAGTGCATGTCCACAGATCCCTGAAGGTAGCAGGACAGGTAGATAAGGTGGTTAAGAAGGCACACGGGATACTTGCCTTTATTAGCCGAGGCATAGAATACAAGAGCAGGGAGGTTATGCTAGAACTGTATAAAACACTAGTTAGGTCTCAGCTAGAACACTGCGTGCAGTTCTGGTCACCACATTACAGGAAGGATGTGATCGCACTGGAGAGGAGATTTACCAGGATGTTGCCTGGGTTGGGGAATTTTAGCTACGAGGAAAGATTGGATAGGCTGGGGTTGTTTTCTTTGGAACAGAGGAGGCTGAGGGGAGACCTTATTGAGGTGTATAATATTATGAGGGGCCTAGATAGAGTGGATAGAAAGGACCTATTTCCCTTAGCAGAAGGGTCAGTAACCAGGGGGGCACAGATTTAAAGTAATTGGTCGGAGGTTTAGAGGAGAAATGTCTTCACCCAGAGGGTGGTGGGGGTCTGGAACTCACTGCCTGAAAGGGTGGTCGAGGCAGAGACCCTCATCACATTTAAAAATTACTTGGATATGCACCTGAAGTGCAGTAACCTACAGGGCTACGGACAAAGAGCTGGAAAGTGGGATTAGGGTGGATAGCTCTTTGTCGGCCGGCACGGACACGATGGGCCGAATGGCCTCCTTCTGTGTCATAAATTTCCATGATTCTTCCACCTCCCTCATATCTCTCCCACTATTTGGTGGTCTATAGAATACATCTAGTCGTGTAATGGTACCTCTATTATTCCTTAACACTAACTAAATAGATTCTGTCCTTGACCCCCTCCAGGACCTCCTCTCTCTCCAGTACTGTAACATTCTCCTTGGCCAATACTGCCACACCACCTCCTTTCTTTCCTTCCCCATCTTTCCTGAACACCTTATAACCAGGAACATTTAATACCCAATCCTGCCCTTTATTGAGCCAGGTCTCAGTTATTGCCACAACATCACATTCCCAAGTGGCTACAGCTCACTTAGCTTGTTTACTGTGCTTCGTGCGTTCACATACATACACTGTAAACCCATCTTAGACCAGCCTGTATTCTCTCTTAGTTTGACCCCACCTAATAACTTATTATTTCTTACTTTACCTGGACCTAATTCTAGGGAATGTAGCCGGGCAAGTGGTGGAAGTGTCAGTAGGAGAGCATTTTGGTGACAGTGACCATAATTCGGTGAGATTTAAGGTAGTCATGGAAAAGGACAAAGATGGACCGGAAATAAAGGTTCTAAATTGGGGGAAGGCCGATTTTAATATGATAAGGCAGGATCTGGCCAATGTGGACTGGGATCAGCTACTTGTAGGAAAATCCACATCAGAGCAGTGGGAGTCATTCAGAAAGGAAATAGAGAGAGTACAACGCCAACATGTTCCCGTAAAGGTCAAGGGTGGGACCAACAAGCCCAGGGAACCCTGGATGTCAAGGGATATACGAGAATGGATTAGGAAAAAAAGGGAGGCTTTTGGCAGATACAAAGGACTAAAGACAGAGGAAGCCCTAGAGGAGTATAAAAAGTGCAGGGGGATACTTAAAACAGAAATTAGGAGAGCGAAGAGGGGGCATGAAGAAACACTGGCGGGTAAAATAAAGGAAAATCCCAAGGTATTTTATAAGTATATTAAGGGCAAGAGGATAACCAGGGAAAGAGTAGGGCCCATTAGGAACCAAAGTGGCAATCTGTGTGTAGAGCCGGAAGATGTAGGTGAGGTTTTAAATGAATATTTTGCATCTGTGTTCACTATGGAGAAGGGTGATGTAGGCATAGAAATCAGGCAGGGGGATTGTGATATACTTGAACAAATTAGTATTGAGAGGGAGGAGGTACTAGTGGTTTTAGCGGGCTTAAAAGTGGACAAATCCCCAGGCCCTGACTGGATGTATCCCAGGCTGCTGTGTGAGGCAAGGGAGGAGATTGCAGGGGCTCTGACACAAATTTTCAGAACCTCTCTGGCCACAGGGGATGTGCCAGAGGACTGGAGGACAGCTAACGTAGTACCATTATTCAAGAAGGGTAGTAGGGATAAACCAGGGAATTACAGGCCAGTGAGCCTAACATCTGTGGTAGGGAAATTATTGGAAAAATTCTGAGGGACAGAACTAGTCTCCACTTGGAGAGGCAAGGATTAATCAGGGATAGTCAGCATGGCTTTGTCAAGGGTAAATCATGCCTGACCAATCTGATTGAATTTTTCGAGGGGGTGACTAGGTGTGTGGATGAGGGTACTGCAGTTGATGTGGTATACATGGACTTCAGTAAGGCTTTTGACAAAGTCCCGCATGGGAGACTGGTCAAGAAGGTAAGAGCCCATGGGATCCCGGGCAATTTGGCACATTGGATCCAAAACTGGCTTAGTGGCAGGAGGCAGAGGGTGATGGTCGAAGGTTGTTTTTGTGACTGGAAGCCTGTGTCCAGTGGTGTACGGCAGGGATCGGTGCTGGGTCCTTTGCTGTTTGTAGTGTACATTAATGATTTAGATATGAATGTAGGAGGTATGGTCAGTAAGTTCGTAGATGACACGAAAATTGGTGGAGTGGTAAATAGCAAGGAGCGAAGCCTCAGGCTACAGGACAATATAGACGGGTTGGTCAGATGGGCAGAACAGTGGCAAATGGAATTTAACCCTGAAAAGTGTGAGGTGATGCATTTTGGGAAGACTAACAAGGCAAGGGAATACACAATGAATGGTAGGACCCTAGGAAGGACAGAGGATCAGAGGGACCTTGGTGTGCATGTACATAGATCCCTGAAGGCAGCAGGGGAGGTAGATAAGGTGGTTAAAAAGGCATATGGGATACTTGCCTTCATTAGCCGAGGCATAGAATATAAGAGCAGGGAAGTTATGATGGAGCTGTACAAAACGCTGGTTAGGCCACAGCTGGAATACTGTGTGCAGTTCTGATCGCCACACTATACGAAGGATGTGATTGCATTGGAGAGGGTGCAGAGGACATTCACCAGGATGTTACCTGGGCTGGAGCACTTCAGCTACGAAGAGAGACTGGACAGGCTGGGGTTGTTTTCCTTAGAGCAGAGAAGGCCGAGGGGGACCTGATTGAGGTGTACAAAATTATGAGGGGCATAGATAGGGTAGATAGAATGGAACTTTTCCCCTTTGTAGAGGGGTCAATTATTATGTCAGTGTATAATTGAGACACGGACGGCAGGAGTTGATTATAACAAGTCTTTACTGAATGGAGACAACCTGGAACTGAAACTACAGAAGGCTGCTAGTGCCTTTTATACAGGGGTGGTCACTGCCGGTACTGCAGTCTGAGACCAGTTATTCCCTTAAAGGTACATACACAACAATTCCTCCCCTTTTAGATAAACAGTACATAGCATTCATTTAACAACTAAATGATAACTAATTACAATTACAATTACGGTTGCTAGATACATTGGTTGAGGTTAAGCAATTATAAGTTCAGTCTTTGAGGAGGCTTCCTGATTCTGTCTGGATAACGCCTCTTTGGGGTATCAGATTCTTCTGGTAAGGTTGAGTTGGGATCAATGTCGTTGTTTGGTTCGTCTGCTTCCAATATCACCGATTCTGTGGTAGATGCAATTGGTACTTTGGTTTCATCGCCAGGTGTATCAGATCGTGGTGTGCAGTTGACGTTTTCCAGCGACTCTAGAATCTGGTCAGCATGGCATCTTACAATGCTCTCTCCAACGTCCACGGTATACATGAGAGGTCCTTGCCGTGTACAGATCGTTCCTGGCTGCCATTTCTCTGTGCGGTAGTCCCTGGCCAAAACTGGTTGACCTATCTTAAAACTCCTGGTCGGCCTTTCATTCATATTCTGAAACTGCCTGTTCTCCACATCTCTTCTGATGTTCGGCTTAACCAAATCCAAGCGGCATCATAGTGTTCGATTGAAGAACATCATGGCAGGAGTTTGGTTGGTAACCGCATGTGTCGCATTCCGGTAGGCAAACAAGAAGTTGTCCACCTTGTGTTGTAGGGGTATATCTTCATAACACATTGCCTTGATAGCCTTCTTGAATGTTTGAACAAACCTCTCGGCCAATCCATTAGTGGCTGGATGATATGGGGCGGATGTGTAATGCTTAACACCATTGTTCTTTAAGAACCTCCGGAACTCTTCAGACACAAACTGTGGTCCATTGTCAGAGCAAATCTGTTCAGGCAGCCCATTCCTGGCGAATATGGTTCGTAAGACTGTGATAGTTTTTTCCGTGGTGGTTGAGGACATTTTTATTACCTCTGGCCACTTTGAATGTGCATCCACCGCAATTAAAAACATCGAGTCCATGAAGGGACCAGCAAAATCAATGTGCACCCTTTTCCATGGAGATGAGGGCCACTCCCATGGATGTAGAGGGGCTTGTGGTGGGGCGTTTTGGACCTTCTGGCATCCTGTACAGCTCTTGGTCATCTCTTCGATTTCTCTATCGATTCCCGGCCACCACACAAACGCTCTGGCTAAGTTCTTCATTTTTACCCCTCCCAGATGACCCTCATGAAGCTCATTGAGCACTCTATCCTTCAATTTGGGTGGAATTACTACTCTGGATCCACACATCAAGGTTCCCCTGCACACTGACAGCTGTTCTCTTCTCGGCGAGAATGCTGGCAGCAGTGGTTCGCCATGTGCTGGCCATCCCTTCACCGTTAAATCATAGACCCAGGATAGTGTCGGTTCATTTCGTGTTTCCTTTTCTATGTTTGCATTCGTCACAGGGAGACATTCGACTATGGTCGAGTGGAATATCTCCACTGGATCCACTGCAAGTTCTTCTTCCATCGTCGGCAATGGTAGGCGCGACAATCCATCAGCATTCCCATGCTGTTTAGTTCCTTTGTACTCGATGTCATATTGGTGTGCCCCTAGGAAAAGGGACCACCTCTGTAGCCGTTGTGCTGTCATTATCGGTACGCCCTTCTGAGGGTTGAAAATGGAGACAAGAGGTTGATGATCAGTTAGTAGAGTAAATTTTTGACCGTGCAGGTAGTGATTGAACTTCTTCACCCCCCACACCAGGCTGAGGGCCTCTGTCAATCTGGGCATAGTTACGCTCGGCTGAAGTTAACGAGCGTGACGCAAAAGCTATCGGCCTCTCTGAACCATCAAGGAATTTATGTGACAGTACCGCCCCAATGCCGTAGGGAGACACATCACACGCCAGTCTTATCAGTAGTGATGGGTTGTAGTGAGCCAATACTTCTCTTGAAGTGATTAGGTCCTTACTCTTCTGAAAGGCCCGCTTACATTCATCGCTCCATTTCCATGCTACTCCCGTTCGTAGTAGGGCGTTCAGTGGATGCAGAATTGTGGACAAATTCGGCAAAAACTTATGGTAGTAATTCACCAATCCGAGGAATGACCTCAGTTGCGACACATTTTCAGGCGCTGGAGCCTTAACTACCGCCTCAATCTTGTCAGGGGACTTATGCAACCCCTCTTCATCAATCACGTGGCCACAATACGATATCTGTTTCTTATAAAACTCACACTTGGGGCGATTGGCTCGTAGCCCATGTTCACATAGTCTAGTGAGCACCTGCTCTAGGTTGGCAAGGTGTTCACTTTCATCTTCACCTGTCACTAGGATGTCGTCTAAGTAACACTGAGTCCCTGGAATCCCTTGCAGGACTTGTTCCATCGCTCTTTGCCATATCGCCGGAGCTGATGCTACTCCGAATACCAGTCGATTATACTGGTAAAGACCTTTGTGAGTGTTTATCGTGAGATACTTCCTAGAGGATTCTTCAACCTCCATCTGCAAATATGCTTGTGCTAGGTCAATTTTTGTAAAACGCTTCCCTCTAGATAGTGAGGCGAAGATATCTTCTATCTTTGGAAGAGGATATTGTACTGTGTGATGGACTGGGTTCACCGTCACCTTGAAGTCCCCACAGATGCGAACCTTCCTTGGCTCCTCAGACTTATTGTTTAACGTTTTCTTCATGACAGGAACGATGGGTGTCGCCCACTCGCTCCAGTCTACCTTAGATAACACGCCTGCATTCTCCAGATTCTCCAGCTCTGCCTCGACGGCTGGGCGAATTGCATATGGTACCGGTCTTGCTTTGAAAAACTTGGGAATTGCATTCTCCTCTATTTTTATCGAGGCGGTTACGCCTTTAAGAGTGCCCAGTTCTTGTTGAAATACCTCTTTGGCATCAGCTAAGATTGTTGACAATCGTCCAGGAGTGACGTCATCATCCTTTTTACCAGCCACCGTCAGTGCCTGAATGGAGTGCCAGTCTAAACTTATCTTTCTGATCCATTCACGTCCCAATAACGATGGTCCACCATCTTGCAGAATGTAGAGATACAATTTCCGTATTTTCTTGCCGTTGTATTCGACAGGCACCCTTATTTTTCCTCTGGGGTATACTTTTTGCCCCGTATACGTCCTCAAGACAATGGATGTCTCTCTCAAGGGTATGTGTGAGAATAGCCGCTCGTAGTCTCGTCGATTCATGACGGTTAGAGCTGATCCTGTATCCAATTCCATTTTGACTTGGGACCCTGCTATCGTGAGGGTGACCCAAATGGTTCGGAGATCCTCTTTTGCCATTACATTGTGAAGTTTGAGACAGCTTAGTCTCTTGTTCCCTGATTCACTATCGCTCGTCTGGTCTTCGGAACTACTGTCCGTCATCTTTTGTACTTTCCTGTACGGTTCCTTAGTAGCCTTTTTGTTGTCGTTGGTCTTCTTCCCGGACCTGCAAACTCGTGCAATGTGTCCCATCTTTCCGCATTGCCTGCATATTTTGTCCTTGGACCAGCAGTCCTTCTGGTCATGGTTTGTTCTGCCGCAGCGATAACATTTTGCAAATCCCCGTGTCATTTCGTGGGTGCCGTATTCCTGTGGCTTTTGTTGTATTTCTGCAGCTCCCCTTGCTGCTGCTTCATACGATACTGCCACGCTGAAAGCCTTATCTAGCGTCAGCTCTTTCTCTGAGAGTAACCTCTTCTGGTTTCCTTCACTCAGGAGTCCACAGACAAATTTGTCCCGTAAGGTATCTGCCAGTCCTGCTCCAAACTGGCAGTGCTTTGATAGCTTGCGTAGTTCCGTAAGGTAATCAGCATTGCTCTCATCTTTATGCTGAGTTCTCCTGTGCAATTTAAATCTTTCTGCCAGCAGGGTTTAGGTGTTCCTGTAGGATAGCAACAATTTCGTTAAAACTCTTTGCCTTCGGTTTGGCTGGAGTAATCAGGTCCCGCAATAGGCCATACGTTCTTGTGCCCATTAAGTTTAGCAGTACCGATGCCTTTTTCTCATCGGCTACTTCGTTTGCCTCGCAATATACCTTGACTCTTTCCACATACGTGGTCCAGTCTTCTGTTGCATTATCAAAGGCAGTGATATAGCCAGTCTTCGGCATCTTGGAAATCTAAAATGGCGCCTCCCGCGCTTTGCCTTCTTCCCCAATTTAACAAAATGGCACCTCCCGCGCTTTGCCTTCTTCCCCGCTGGATTAAGATGGCGCCTCCCGCGCTTTGCCTTCTTCCCCGCTGTTGCTAGCGTTGCTTTCCACGGTTTCCATTGTAAACTGCAGCTCCTCGCGGCTTTCTGCGCGTTTAATTTTTTTATTTTATTATTTTCCCATCGTCGGAACAACCCTGCGGGACTCTTGCCTCCCTCTTCTCGGGTCTGTACGCTGCCCGGCTTCGTAGCACCGGCCGCGCCCTGTGTGCTCCACCCTCTCTCTCTCTCCTCTTCCCGACAACGCTGCTCGGCCCCGTTGCAAGCCACCCGCTCGAGTTCTAGACCGCCGCAACCCAGGAAGGATCAGTGTACTACCTGCCACCAGCCCGATTAGCTGAAGCACCGTCGACAGGAACCAGGCCCCGCTCTCGACAGCCTCTCCTGCAAATCTTCAACTCCGCTGACTCAGAGGCGGATGCCCACGGTCGACGCCCGTTTCTACTGTTTCTTTCTTCTTTCTGGCCTCGACCTCTGCTCACTTCGCTTCAGGGATGGATCCCATGAGGTGGTGCAGACTGTAGGTAAGTTCGTATCTGCTCGTCGCCAATATTATGTCCGTGTATAATTGAGACACGGACGGCAGGAGTTGATTATAACAAGTCTTTACTGAATGGAGACAACCTGGAACTAAAACTACAGAAGGCTGCTAGTGCCTTTTATACAGGGGTGGTCACTGCCGGTACTGCAGTCTGAGACCAGTTATTCCCTTAAAGGTACATACACAACATCAATAACCAGGGGGCATAGTTTCAAGGTAAGGGGCAGGAGGTTTAGAGGGGATTTGAGGAAAACGTTTTTCACCCAGAGGGTGGTTGGAATCTGGAACTCAATGCCTGAAAGGGCGGTAGAGGCAGGAACCCTCACAACATTCAAGAAGCATTTAGATGAGCACTTGAAACGCCATAGCATACAAGGCTACGGACCAAGCGCTGGAAAATGGGATTAGATTAGACAGGGTTTGATGGCCGGCGCGGACATGATGGGCCGAAGGGCCTCTTTCTGTTCTGTATAACTCTATGACTTTAGTGCTCTCTGCCTTGTCCAATCCTTTCAGCACTTTATTTCCCCTCTCTAATGCTACATCCTGGTGGCAATCCCCCTGCCAACTTAGTTTAAACCCTCCCCAACAGCACGAGCAAACCTCCCCACGAGGATATTGGTCTCGGCCCTGTTGAGGTGCAACCCATCTGGCCTGTACAGGTCCCACCTCCCCCAGATCCGGCCCCAGTGTCCCAGGAATCTGAAGCCCGCCCTCCCTCCTGCGCCATCTCTCCAGCCACACATTCATCTGCTCTATCCTCCTATTTCCATACTCACTCACGTGTGTCACCGGGAGTAATCCAGAGATGACTACATTTGAGGTCCTGCTTTTTAATCTCTTTCCTAGCTCCCTAAAATCTACCTGCAGGACCTCATCCCTCTTTCTAACTATGTCATTGGTCCGATATGGACAAAGACCTCTGGCTGTTCACCCTCCCCCCTCAGAGTGTCCTGCAGCCACCCAGAGACATCCTTGACCCTGGCACCAGGGAGGCAACATACCATCAAGGAATCACGTCTAAGGCCGCAGAAACGCCCGTCTGCTCCCCTAACTATCGACGGGGCGGTTAAGAAGGCAAATGGTATGTTGGCCTTCATAGCGAGAGGATTCGAGTGCAGGAGCAAGGATGTCTTGATGCAGTTGTACAGGGCATTGGTGAGGCCACATCTGGAGTATTGTGTGCAGTTTTGGTCGCCTTATCTGAGGAAGGATGTTGTTGCCATGGAGGGAGTGCAGTGAAGATTCACCAGGCTGATACCTGGGATGGCAGGAATGACGTACGAGGAGAGATTGGGTCGATTAGGCTTATATTCGCTAGAGTTTAGAAGAATGAGAGGGGAGCTCATTGAAAGTTATAAAATTCTAACAGGACTAGACAGACTAGATGCAGGAAGGATGTTCCCGATGGCGGGGGAGTCCAGAACCAGGAGTCACAGTCTAAAGATAAGGGGTAAGCCATTTAGGACAGAGATGAGGAGGAATTTCTTCACCCAGAGAGTGGTGAACCTGTGGAATTCTCTATCACAGAAGACAGTTGAGGCCAATTCATTAAATATATTCAAGAAGGAGTTAGATATATCTCTTAAGGCTAAAGGGATCAAGGGATATGGGGAGAAGGCAGGGACAGGGTACTGAATTTGGATGATCAGCCATGATCTCATTAAATGGCGGAGCAGGCTCGAGGGGCCGAATGGCCTACTCCTGCTCCTATCTTCTATGTTTCTATGTATATCCCCTAGCACCATTGCTCTCCCACTCTTCTTCCTCCACCCCACTGAGATGAGACAGCCGTGGTGCCGCGGACTTGGCTCTGGCTGCACTCCCCAAAGGAACCATCGCCCCCCGGCCGGTACTCGGAACCGAATCCGGGTTGGAGAGCAAGATGCGCTCGGGGGGTGGGGGGGAAACCCGTGCACGACCTGCCTGGTCCTCCTTGCGGCCGGGCTGTGGGGTTGCAGCCTGCGGTGCTGCTACCCCCTCCCCCACCCCGGTGTCGCGGTACTGCGCCTTGAGATGGTGTTTTTTTTTGGCTGAAATGGACTGTCCTGACAGGAGAACGACGGGAAGTTCAGCCCGGTGCAGCTGGTGGGGATGCTCCTGGGCATTGCCTCTGGAATGAAGTACCTCTCGGATCGGAGCTATGTTCACCGAGACCTGGCGGCGCGCAATATCCTGGTCAGCGGCAGCCTGGAATGCAAAGTGTCCGATTTTGGGCTGTCACGGGTCCTACAGGACGATCCCGAGGGGACGTACGAGACACGGGTAAGGAACCGGGGCCAACAGGTGCTGGGGGGAAGGGAGGGTCGGGTTGGGAGTGAGGGATGATGTAAGAAAACTACTAGGCACTTGGTCTAAGCGTTAAACAAAGCTTTAATCAACTGTTTTACAACATGGAGGTCTAGTTGTGTCCTTCACTAGTTCCTGTTAAGAATGTCCTGCGCAAGCTGGGCCCGTGCCAGAGTATTTATACTCTCCCTGGACAGCGCCACCCGCAGGCTGCTCAGTATTATTTCATAAGTCTTTCTTTCATCAATGACTGATTCATGTCAAGGGATACTCTGGGTGGGACTGCACTTGTCTGGTTCCATTCTTATCTATCTAATCGTACCCAGAGAATCACCTGTAACGAATTCTCTTCCCGCTCCCGTATCGTTACCTCTGGTGTCCCCCAAGGATCTATCCTCGGCCCCCTCCTATTGTTCATCGAGGGTTAGTGTTAGGGTTCTAGACAAGGGAACAAGATGTAATATCTCCAAGTTTGCAGACAACACAAAGCTGGGTGGTGGGTGGCATGAATCTTGCCATTCGTGTGAAAATGACTTATGTAATAATACTGGGCAGCCTGCTGGTGGCGCTGTCCAGGGAGAGTATAAATACTCAGGCATGGGCCCAGCTTGTGCAGGACATTCTTTAACAGGAACTAGTGAAGGACACAACTAGATCTCCATGTTGAAAAACAGTTGATTAAAGCCTTGTTTAATACTCAGACCGAGTGCCTAGTAGTTTTCTTACGTCAGTGGGCGTGTGCGCTGTGAGGAGGATGCCGAGAAACTCCAGTACGATTTGGACAGGTTGGGTGATTGGGCAGAAGCATGGCAGATGCAACATAATGTGGATAAATGTGATGTTATCCATTTTGGTGGCAAAAACAGGAAGGCAGATTATTATCTGAACGGCAATAGATTGGGAGAAGGGGAAGGTAAGCATGCAGGTGCAGCAGGCGGTTAAGAAGGCAAATGGTATGTTGGCCTTCGTAGCGAGAGGATTCGAGTACAGGAACAAGGATGTCCTGCTGCAGTTGTACAGGGCCTTGGTGAGACCGCACCTTGAGTATTGTGTGCAGTTTTGGTCGCCTTATCTGAGGAAGGATGTTCTTGCCATGGAGGGAGTGCAGCGAAGATTCACCAGACTGATACCTGGGATGGCAGGAATGACGTATGAGGAGAGATTGGGTCGATTGGGCTTATATTCGCTGGAGTTTAGAAGAATGAGAGGGGATCTCATTGAAACTTATAAAATTCCAGCAGGACTAGACAGACTAGATGCTGGAAGGATGTTGCTGGTGGCGGGGGAGTCCAGAACCAGGGGTCACAGTCTAAAGATAAGGGGTAAGCCATTTAGGACAGAGATGAGGAGGAATTTCTTCATTCAGAGAGTGGTGAACCTGTGGAATTCTCTACCACAGAAGGCAGTGGAGGCCAATTCATTAAATATATTCAAGAAGGTGTTGGATATATTTCTTAAGGCTAAAGGGATCAAGGGATATGGGGAGAAAGCAGGGATAGGGTACTGAATTTGGATGATCAGCCATGATCTCATTGAATGGCGGAGCAGGCTCGAGGGGCCGAATGGCCTACTCCTGCTCCTATCTTCTATGTTTCTATCTACATGCAGCCCCTTGGCGACATCATCCGAAGCCACAGCATCAGTTTCCACATGTACTCTGATGACACCCAGCTCTACCACTTCTCTCGACCCCTCCACGGTGTCTAAATTGTCAGACTGCTTGTCCAACATCCAGTTCTGGATGAGCAGAAATTTTCTCCAATTCTGTATTGGGAAGACCGAAGCCACTGTTCTCGGTCCCCACCACGAACCCCGTTCCCAAGCCACTGACTCCAGCCCTCTCCCTAACATCTGTCTGAGGCTGAACCACACGGTTCGCAACCTTGGTGTTATTTTTGACCCTAAAGTGAGCTTCCGACCACATATCCGCAGAATAACTAAGACCGCCTACTTCCACCTCCGTAACATCGCCCATCTCCGCTCCTGCCTCAGCTAATCCGCTGCTGAAACCCTCATCCATGCCTCTGTTACCTCTAGACTTGACTATTCCAACACACTCCTGGCTGGCCTCCCACATTCCACCCTACGTAAACTTGAGGTCATCCAAAACTCGGCTGCCCGTGTCCTAACTCACACCCAGTCCCGTTCGCCCATCTCCCCTGTGCTCGCTGACCTACATTGGCTCCCGGTTAAGCAGCGCCTCGATTTCAAAATTCTCATCGTTGTTTTCAAATCCCTCCATGGCCTCGCCCCTCCCTATCTCTGTAATCTCTGTCAACCCCACCCAGAGATATCTGCGCTCCTCTAATTCTGCCCTCTTGAGCATCCCTGATTATAATCGTTCAACCTTTGGTGGCCGTGCCTTCTGTTGCCTCGGCCCCAAGCTCTGGAATTCTCTCCCTAAACCTCTCCGTCTCGCCACCTAACATAGAAGATAGGAGCAGGAGTAGGCCATTCGGCCCCTCGAGCCTGCTCCGCCATTCAATGAGATCATGGCTGATCATCCAAATTCAGTACCCTGTCCCTGCCTTCTCCCCATATCCCTTGATCCCTTTAGCCTTTAGAAATATATCCAACTCCTTCTTGAATATATTTAATGAATTGGCCTCAACTGCCTTCTGTGGTAGAGAATTCCACAGGTTCAGCACTCTCTGGGTGAAGAAATTCCTCCTCATCTCTGTCCTAAATGGCTTACCCCTTATCCTTAGACTGTGACCCCCTGGTTCTGGCCTCCCCGACCATCGGGAACATCCTTCCTGCACCTAGTCTGTCCAGTCCGGTTAGAATTTTATAAGTTTCAATGAGATCCCCACTAATTCTTCTAAACTCTAGTGAATATAAGCCTTATCGACCCAATCTCTCTTCGTACGTCAGTCCTCTCTTTCCTCCTTTAAGACGCTCATTAAAACCTACCACTTTGACCAAGCTTTTGGTCACCTGCCCTCATTTATTCTTATGTGGCTCAGTGTCAAATTTTTTGGGCGAAAAATTGAGTCGCGCCCTCCTTGGGATGCTAACTTCGCTGGGGCGCTACTTTTACCTGGAAAAATGAGCGCCCCCACAACCGAAATTGAGTGGTGGCGTCCCAAGAGGGAAGCGGGACGCGACTGGAAGCGCCCCGCCTCCCTCTTGGGCCGCTGTGAGGGAATATCGCGGCGCTACGTGCCGCAGCACTACGCGTATTGCAGGCCTTCCTCCCCTTCTTAAAGGGGAGGGGCCTTGCGCAGCGCGACCCGGGGTCCAGCTGGGCCGTCTGGGGATCGGGACTGCCGGCAAAAGAGGCCGGCACTCGAGAAGTGCCGGGATTCATGGAGCGCAGCCGGCACTCCGCGGCGGGGGGTTGGTGGGGGGGGTGCGGCAGGTAAGGAGGCAGGGGATGGGAAGCGGAGGCAGGTGCTGGCAGGCGGCCAGCAACAAAAATGGCCGCCCGGCACCTCGCCTTTATATTGCGCCGCCCCGGCCGCAGGTAGGCCCCTCCTCTGACCCCGTCGGACACAGCGTCCGGCGGTAAGCCAGGGGGCGCTACCGAAGATCGCGGCCAGGGAGTTGCGCACTGCAATGACGCTGGAGGCGCTGTCAGCGCCGCGCCCGGGCGCGAGTTGATTTGCGCCCCGTTAGCTCCCTCTTCAGGCGATAACAGGAGTCGCAAAGCAACCGAATTTCTCCCCCTTTGTCTTTAAAATACTCCTGTGCAGCGCCTTGGGACGTTTTACTCGGTTAAAGGCGCTATCTAAATGCAAGATGTTGTTGTTGTTGATACGGGGAGGTGGGAGCGAGGGATACGGGTTGCCGCTTTGATTGAGTGACTCCCTCCCTCGCCTCTTCCCGCAGGGGGGGAAGATTCCGATCCGATGGACGGCCCCAGAAGCCATCGCCTTGCGAACTTTCACCTCCGCCAGTGATGTCTGGAGTTATGGGATCCTGATGTGGGAGGTGATGTCGTTTGGGGAGAAGCCGTACGGAGAGATGTCCAACCAGCAGGTGAGTTCGGCCAAAGTCCAGCTGTAACCCTCCTCGGTTTGGGGCAGGGGCAGGGGCAGGGCGGTCTTGACCTTTGGGGACCTCATCACATTCTCTCCAATTCTCCTCCACCCTCCCTCCCTGCTCACACGAGTGTGCTGACTCGTCGTGGGACCCAGGAACATCTGGAATCTCAGCTATTTGTGGGGTTGGATATTCGATTCTGGGAGGCTGCATCCCCGATCCTATCCTCAACCGACACCCATGAGGTCTGCACAGGGATCACCGGACAGGGAGCAGAACCCGGGCTGATTCACACACTCCCCAACCCAGGGATCAGGAGCAGGAACCCGGGCTGATTCACCCCCTTCCTAACCCAGGGGTCACTGGACAGGGATGAGGAGCAGGAACCCTGGCTGATTCACCCCCTCCCTAACCCAGGGGTCACTGGACAGGGATCAGGAGCAGGAACCTGGGCTGATTCACCCCCTCCCTAACCCAGGGGTCACTGGACAGGGATCAGGAGCAGGAACCCGGGCTGATTCACCCCCTCCCTAACCCAGGGGTCACTGGACAGGGATCAGGAGCAGGAACCCGGGCTGATTCACACCCTCCCTAACCCAGGGGTCACTGGACAGGGATCAGGAGCAGGAACCTGGGCTGATTCACCCCCTCCCTAACCCAGGGATCAGGAGCAGGAACCCCGGGCTGATTCACCCCCCTCCCTAACCCAGGGGTCACTGGGCAGGGGTCAGGAGCAGGAACCCAGGCTGATTCACCCCCTCCCTAACCCAGGGGTCACTGGACAGGGATCAGGAGCAGGAACCCGGGCTGATTCATCCCCTCCCTAACACAGGGGTCACTGGACAGGGATCAGGAGCAGGAACCCGTGCTGATTCACTCCCCTCCCGAACCCAGGGGTCACTGGACAGGGATCAGGAGCAGGAACCCGGGCTGATTCACCCCCTCCCTAACCCAGGGGTCACTGGACAGGGATCAGGAGCAGGAACCCGGGCTGATTCACCCCCTCCCTAACCCAGGGGTCACTGGACAGGGATCAGGAGCAGGAACCCGTGCTGATTCACTCCCCTCCCGAACCCAGGGGTCACTGGACAGGGATCAGGAGCAGGAACCCGGGCTGATTCACCCCCTCCCTAACCCAGGGGTCACTGGACAGGGATCAGGAGCAGGAACCCGGGCTGATTCACCCCCCTCCCTAACCCAGGGGTCACTGGACAGGGATCAGGAGCAGGAACCCGGGCTGATTCACCCCCTCCCTAACCCCAGGGGTCACTGGACAGGGATCAGGAGCAGGAACCCGGGCTGATTCACTCCCTCCCTAACCCAGGGGTCACTGGACAGGGATCAGGAGCAGGAACCCTGGCTGATTCACCCCCTCCCTAACCCAGGGGTCACTGGACAGGGATCAGTAGCAGGAACCCGGGCTGATTCATCCCCTCCCTAACCCAGGGGTCACTGGACAGGGATCAGGAGCAGGAACCCGGGCTGATTCACCCCCTCCCTAACCCAGGGGTCACTGGACAGGGATCAGGAGCAGGAACCCGGGCTGATTCACCACCTCCCTAACCCAGGGGTCACTGGACAGGGATCAGGAGCAGGAACCCGGGCTGATTCACTCCCCTCCCTAACCCAGGGGTCGCTGGACAGGGATCAGGAGCAGGAACCCGGGCTGATTCACCCCCTCCCTAACCCAGGGGTCACTGGACAGGGATCAGGAGCAGGAACCCGGGCTGATTCACCCCCTCCCTAACCCAGGGGGTCACTGGACAGGGACCAGGAGCAGGAACCTGGGTCCAGTACCACACACAATGGGTGAGGTCAGGGTAACTCGGCCCAGTCCGTGGATGGAGCCTGGGCATGCCCTGTGCAGCGTGTGGGGAGCTCAGTACCAAACTCCGGGTGTGAGAGAGTGATGGCCCTATCCGATGCTTCTCCTCAGAACTTGTTGCATCAGTTCAACGGGGACAGAGAGTCGCGGAGATTTAAGATAAATGTCTGGATTATTTCTTGCAGGTCATGAAGGAAGTGGAGGAGGGATTTAGACTTCCTGCACCTCATGGCTGTCCAACGATCCTCTACCATCTGATGAAGACTTGCTGGCATCAAGACAAGAGAAAGAGACCAACTTTCAGCGAAATCCTGAGCGAACTCGACAAAATGATGTCCAATCCCGGCTCCCTAAAACCAGTCACCGACTTCAACACCAGGTATAGCCCCAGAGATACAGAGTAAAGCTCCCTCTACACTGTCCCATCAAACACTCCCAGGGCAGGTACAGCACGGGTTAGATACAGAGTAAAGCTCCCTCTACACTGTCCCATCAAACACTCCCAGGGCAGGTACAGCATGGGTTAGATACAGAGTAAAGCTCCCTCTACACTGTCCCATCTAACACTCCCAGGGCAGGTACAGCACGGGGTTAGATACAGAGTAAAGCTCCCTCTACGCTGTCCCTTCAAACACTCCCAGGGCAGGGACAGCACGGGTTAGATACAGAGTAAAGTTCCCTCTGCACTGTCCCATCAAACACTCCCAGGGCAGGTACAGCACGGGTTAGATACAGAGTAAAGCTCCCTCTACACTGCCCCATCAAACACTCCCAAGGCAGGTACAGCACGGGTTAGATACAGAGTAAAGCTCCCTCTACACTGTCCCATCAAACACTCCCAGGGCAGGTACAGCACGGGTTAGATACAGAGTAAAGCTCCCTCTACACTGCCCCATCAAACACTCCCAGGGCAGGTACAGCACGGGTTAGATACAGAGTAAAGCTCCCTCTACACTGCCCCATCAAACACTCCCAGGGCAGGGACAGCACGGGTTCGATACAGAGTAAAGTTCCCTCTACACTGTCCCATCAAATAATTTGCCAAGGCTTCTTCGACAGCACCTTCCAAACCCGCGACCTCTACCACCTAGAAGGACAAGGGCAGCTGGCATATGGGAACACCACCACCTCCAAGTTCCCCTCCCAAGTCACACACACCATCCCGACTTGGTAATGTATCGGCCGTTCCTTCATCGTCGCTGGGTCAAAATCCTGGAACTCCCTCCCTAACAGCACTTTGGTCGTAACTTCACCACATGGACTGCAGCGGTTCAAGAAGGCGGCTCACCACCACCTTCTCAAAGGCAACTAGGGAGGTGCAATAAATGCTGGGCCTTGCCAGCAACACCCACATCACGTGAATTAATAAATTAAAAGTTTTTTTTTCTTGTATTGACCTTGGAGAGGGTGCAGAAGAGATTTACTGGAATGGGACCAGGGATGAGGGACTTCAGTTCTGTGGAGAGACTGGAGAAGCTGAAGTTGTTCTCCTTAGAGCAGAGAAGGTTCAGGGGAGACTTACTAGGGATTACGTGGGGTTTTGATGGAGTAGATAAGGAGAAACTGTTTCCAGTGGCAGGAGGGTTGGTAACCAGAGGACACAGATTTAAGGTAACTGGTAAAAGAACCAGAGGGGGAGAGGAGGAGAGATATTTTCACGCAGCGAGTTGTTGTGACCTGGACTGCGCTGCCTGAAAGGGCGCTGGAAGCAGATTCAATCGTCCTGTAACTTGCAAAAGGGAATTGGATAAATACTAGAAAAGGAGAAATTTGCAAGACTACGGGGAAGGAGCAGTGGAGTGGGATTAATTACACAGCTCTTTCAAAACACCAGCACAGGCACGATGGGCTGAATGGCCTCCTTCTCTGCTGTAGGATAATAGGATTCTGTGCAAAGGGGTCCCTGATGGAGAGAGACTCCCTCTTTAAAAGGGGTCCCTGATGGAGAGACTCCCTCTTTAAAAGGGGTCCCTGATGGAGAGACTCCCTCTTTAAAAGGGGTCCCTGATGGAGAGACTCCCTCTTTAAAAGGGGTCCCTGATGGAGAGACTCCCTCTTTAAAAGGGGTCCCTGATGGAGAGACTCCCTCTTTAAAAGGGGTCCCTGATGGAGAGACTCCCTCTTTAAAAGGGGTCCCTGATGGAGAGACTCCCTCTTTAAAAGGGGTCCCTGATGGAGAGACTCCCTCTTTAAAAGGGGTCCCTGATGGAGAGACTCCCTCTTTAAAAGGGGTCTCTGATGGAGAGACTCCCTCTTTAAATGGGGTCCCTGATGGAGAGACTCCCTCTTTAAAAGGGGTCCCTGATGGAGAGACTCCCTCTTTAAAAGGGGTCCCTGATGGAGAGACTCCCTCTTTAAAAGGGGTCTCTGATGGAGAGAGACTCTCTCTTTAAAAGGGGTCCCTGATGGAGAGACTCCCTCTTTAAAAGGGGTCCCTGATGGAGAGACTCCCTCTTTAAAAGGGGTCCCTGATGGAGAGAGACTCCCTCTTTAAAAGGGGTCCCTGATGGAGAGAGACTCCCTCTTTAAAAGGGGTCCCTGATGGAGAGACTCCCTCTTTAAAAGGGGTCCCTGATGGAGAGACTCCCTCTTTAAAAGGGGTCCCTGATGGAGAGACTCCCTCTTTAAAAGGGGTCCCTGATGGAGAGACTCCCTCTTTAAAAGGGGTCCCTGATGGAGAGACTCCCTCTTTAAAAGGGGTCTCTGATGGAGAGACTCCCTCTTTAAAAGGGGTCCCTGATGGAGAGACTCCCTCTTTAAAAGGGGTCCCTGATGGAGAGACTCCCTCTTTAAAAGGGGTCCCTGATGGGGAGACTCCCTCTTTAAAAGGGGTCCCTGATGTTGTCCGATGATGAGAGATTGAGTAGATTGGGCCTATACTGTCTGGAGTTTAGAAGAACGAGAGGTGATCTCATTGAAACATATAAGATTCTGAAGGAGATTGACAGGGTAGATGCCGTGAGGATGTTTCCCCCTGGCTGGGGAGTCTAGAACCAGGGTTCACAGTCTCAGGATAAGGGGTCGGCCATTTAGGACTGAGATGAGGAGACATTTCTTCACTCAGAGGGTTGTGAACCTGTGGAATTCTCTACCCCACAGGGTTGTGGAGGCTGTCGTTGCGTATCGGGAAGACCGAAGCCATTGTTTTCGGTCCCCGCCACTAACTCCGTTCCCTGGCCACTGACTCCATCCCTCTCCCTCACATCTGTCTGAGGCTGAACCACACGGTTCGCAACCCTGGTGCCATATTTGACCCTAAAATGAGCTTCCGACCACATCGCCGCAGCATAACAAAGACCGCCTATTTCCACCTCCGTAACATCGCCCGTCTCCGCCCTTGCCTCAGCTCATCCACTGCTGAAACCCTCACCCATGCCTTTGCTACCTCCAGACTTGACTATTCCAACGCACTCCTGGCTGGCCTCCCACATTCCACCCTACGTAAACTTGAGGTCATTCAAAACTCGGCTGCCCGTGTCCTAACTCACACCAAGTCCCGTTCGCCCATCACCCCTGTGCTCGCTGACCTACATTGGCTCCCGGTTAAGCAGCACCTCGATTTCAAAATTCTCATCGTTGTTCTCAAATCCCTCCGTGGCCTCGCCCCTCCCTATCTCTGTAATCTCTGTCAACCCTCCCGCGAGATATCTGCGCTCCTCGAATTCTGCCCTCTTGATCATCCCTGATTATAAATCGCTCAACCTTTGGTGGCCGTGTCTTCTGTTGCCCAGGCCCTGAGCTCTGGAATTCCCTGTCTAAACCTCTCCGCCTCGCTACCTCTCTGTCCTCCTTTAAGACGCTCCTTAAAACCTACCTCTTTGACCAAGCTTTTGTTCACCTGCCCTCATTTATCCTTATGTGGCTCGGTGTCAAATTTTTTGTCTTAAAATACGCCTGTGCGGGGCCTTGGGACATTTTACTTCGTTAAAGACGCTGTATAAATACAGGTTGTTGTTGTATATTCAAGGCTGTGATCGACAGATTTGTGTATAGTAAGACAATCGAGGGATACGGGGATCGGGTGGGAAAGCGGAGTTGAGGTAAAAGATCAGCCACGATCTTATTGAAATGGTGGAACAGGCTCGAAGGGCCGTGCGGCCTATTCCTGCTCCCATTCCTTGTGTTCTTGTATGACGACTCGACCCGGGGCCGCAATTTTGACTGCTCTTTGGTTGCCTTCTATGTCCGGCAGGGAGACGCTACGGTTGCCTAGCAACAGCGGGTCGGAGGGCATCCCATACCGCAGCGTGGCGGAGTGGCTGGAGGCGCTACGGATGAAGCGATACGTGGAGGTCTTCACCAGCGGCGGCTTTGAGACCATGGAATCCATCTTGGAGATCGGTTTAGAGTAAGGGAGCCTTTGAGCTCAAAGCTGGGTGGGCGTGTGTGCTGTGAGGAAGGTGCCGAGAAACTCCAGGATGATTTGGACAGGTTGGGTGATTGGGCAGAAACATGGCAGATGCAGCCTAACATGGATAAATGCGAGGTTATCCACTTTGGTGGCAAAAACAGGAAGGCAGATTATTATCTGAACGGCAATAGATTGGGAGAAGGGGAAGTGCAACGAGACCTGGGTGTCCTTGTGCACCAGTCGCTGAAGGTAAGCATGCAGGTGCAGCAGGTGGTTAAGAAGGCAAATGGTATGTTGGCTTTCATAGCGAGCGGATTCGAGTACAGGAGCAAGGATGTCTTGCTGCAGTTGTACAGGGCCTTGGTGAGACCACACCTTGAGTATTGTGTGCAGTTTTGGTCGCCTTATCTGAGGAAGGATGTTCTTGCCATGGAGGGAGTGCAGCGAAGATTCACCAGACTGATACCTGGGATGGCAGGAATGACGTATGAGGAGAGATTGGGTCGATTGGGCTTATACTCGCTGGAGTTTAGAAGAATGAGAGAGGATCTCATCGAAACTTATAAAATTCTAACATGACTAGACAGACTAGATGTAGGATGGATGTTCCCGATGGTCGGGGAGTCCAGAACCAGGGGTCACAGTCTAAGGATAAGGGGTAAGCCATTTAAGACAGAGATGAGGAGGAATTTCTTCACCCAGAGAGCGGTGAACCTGTGGAATTCTCTACCACAGAAGGCAGTAGAGGCCAATTCATTAAATATATTCAAGAAGGAGTTGGATATATTTCTTAAGGCTAAAGGGATCAAGGGATATGGGGAGAAGGCAGGGACAGGGTATTGAATTTGGATGATCAGCCATGATCTCATTGAATGGCGGAGCAGGCTCGAGGGGCCGAATGGCCTCCTCCTGCTCCTATCTTCTATGTTTCTATCTACTCGTTGCCCCTTGGCGACATCATCCAAAAATACAGTGTCAGTTTCCACATGTTTCTATGTTTGACCTTTCACCCTGTGGGGGGGGGGTACTTGGGGGCCAAATCCCCAGCCGTCTGGACCGTGTTGGGGCCTCAACTATTCACCGTATTTATTAACGACTTCGATGATGGGATAGAGAGCCACACGTCCAAGTTTGCCGATGACCCACAGATAGGCGGCATTGTCAGCAATGTAGATGGAAGCATAAAATTACAAGGATATTGGGCCAGAAATTAGGATCGGGGGTCTTGCCGCACGTGCAAGCCCCCCCGATGTGCGCTCACCCTGCGCGCCGACATCTGAAGCCCGGGCCTGCTCGCATTTCCTGTCACTGGCCCGGTTCAGCTGTCGGCGCGATGTGCTTACCTGATCCAGCGGCGTAGTTAGTGCGATGTGCCGGCTGGGATCAGGTGAGCACTGTGCAGCCAATCAGGGGAGGGGATGAGTTTGATAGTAAAGATTGTCAAACTCATGAAAAGTACGGGCGCCCAAAAGACTAGTTTAACTTTAATTAAAACTTTAAAAAACATCCCAATAATTAAATAAACTATAAATAACTTTAAAAAACTATTTAAAACAATTAATAAAACTTTTGAAAAAAATAATTTTTTACAAAATCGGGTTTAAAAATAAACTTACCTTACTGTAAAGTCCTTAAAAACAATGAAGCTGTGGAAAAAATGTAATAATTTTAAATAATAGACCACTTACCTGCAAGAATCCACTCCTTACGCCTCCTTTTTTCATTTCTAAAAAGTTCAGCCCCTTGCACACGTCAAAAAGAAGGAAGTTCAACCCGTGGGCGCAGGACCTCTTAACCCCTTGGTTCGATGGAGAGGAAATGCCGGTTTCCCGCGCGTGCGCTGTGCGTGCTGGAATGCGGCACTTCCAACGGGCCCACGCGTGAGTACACCGTCCGTACCCACGCGTTGGGACCGGAATTACTGGCCCATGAATATATTAAGTGAATGGGCAAAACTGTGGCAAATGGATTTCAATGTTGGCAAGTGTGACATCGTCCACATTGGAGCTAAAAAGGATAGAACAGAATTCCTTCTGCAGTTAATGGTGAAAAGGTAGAAACAGTGGAGGTCCAAAGAGACTCGGGCGGGGGGGTGGGGGGGGTCTGTGAACACAGATCATTAAAATGACACAGACAGACACAGAAAATAATCAGAAAGGCGAATGGAATGCTGGCCTTTATACCTAGAGGTCGAGAATACAAGGGGGGGGAAGTTATGCTCCAGCTGTGCAAAGCCCTGGTCAGGCCACACCTGGAGCACTGTGAGCAGTCCTGGGCACTACACCTTAGGAAGGATATATTGGCCTTGGAGGGAGTGCAGCGTAGGTTTACCAGACTGACACCTGGACTTCAAGGGGTTAAATCACGAGGCGAGATTACACAAATTAGGGTTATATTCCCTGGAATTTAGAAGGTTGAGGGGTGATTTGATCAAAGTTTTCAGGATATTGAGGGGAACAAATAGGGTAGACAGGGAGAAGCGATTTCCGCTGGTCGGGGAGGCTAGGACGAGGGGGCAGAGTCTAAAAATTAGAGCCAGACCTTTCAGGAGTGAAGGTAGGAAACACTTCTACACACAAAGGGTGGTAGAAGCTTGGAACTCTCTTCCGCAAATGGCAACTGATGCTGGATCAATTAATGTTTAAATCGGAGATTGATAGATTTTTATTAACCAAAGGTATTAAGGGGTGTGGGGCAAAGGCGGGTGTGTGGAGTGAGGTCGCAGATCAGCCATGATCTCATTGAATGGCGGAACATGCTCGAGGGGCTGAATGGCCTCCTCCTGTTCCTATGCTCCTCTCTGATTTGTGGGGGGATGGGGCAGTGGGTTGAGGGGCGGGGGGCAATTGGGCAGTTCCCACCCGCTCCTGAATATTCCTTCTGTGTTTACAGGGACCTGAAGTCCATGGGAATCTCATTACCCGGACATCAGAAGAGGATTTTGTGCAGTATCCAGGGGTTCAAGGAGTGAGGGGAAGGGGACGCACCAGGAGCTAGGCCTCTTCCCAACAGGCCCAGCGGCGAAAGTGTGGTGACCAAAGGCGGACATATTGAACAGGCCCCTCGCTGGGGCCCTGCCCTGATTGGCTCGACCCCCCCTGAACTCTCTATGCTCCCAACACTTAAGATGTCCTTCATGAACTCCGCCAGGGAACGGCAATCAATCCCAGCCTCCTGAACCTCCCCACACACACACACACAGAGCAGGAAAGGCCCAGGCTCCATCCCCGGCCTGTGCTGAGTTAGCCTGATCTCACACCCAGTGTGGTACTGAGCCCCACACACACAGAGCAGGAAAGGCCCAGGCTCCATTCCCGGCCTGTGCTGAGTTAGCCTGATCTCACACCCAGTGTGTGGTACTGAGCCCCACACACACAGAGCAGGAAAGGCCCAGGCTCCATTCCAGGCCTGTGCTGAGTTAGCCTGATCTCACACCCAGTGTGTGGTACTGAGCATCACACACACACAGCAGGAAAGGCCCAGGCTCCATTCCAGGCCTGTGCTGAGTTAGCCTGATCTCACACCCGGTGTGGTACTGAGCCCCACACACACACACAGGACAGGAAAGGCCCAGGCTCCATCCCCGGCCTGTGCTGAGTTAGCCTGATCTCACACCCACTGTGGTACTGAGCCCCACACACACACACAGAGCAGGAAAGGCCCAGGCTCCATCCCCGGCCTGTGCTGAGTTAGCCTGATCTCACACCCACTGTGGTACTGAGCCCCACACACAGACACAGAGCAGGAAAGGCCCAGGCTTCATTCCCGGCCTGTGCTGAGTTAGCCTGATCTCACACCCAGTGTGTGGTACTGAGCCCCACACACAGACACAGAGCAGGAGAGGCCCAACCTCCAGCCTTAGTGTGTGTGTGTATGTTAATGTGCGTGTGTGCATCAGTGAGTGTCAATATGAATCTGTGTGCATGAGTGCAAGTGCATGTTAGTGAGTCTGTGTCCATTGGTGTGTGTGTGTGTGTGTTTGTCCCATGCTGCCTCTCTGGTGCGGCCTGATTGCCTTCTATCCCAGTCACCCCGTCGACTATTCGCTGTCACCAGCGCAGGCGATTAACTCCTGAATTCTTTCCCACCGTTAATGCATTTCACTGTACAGTTTCCGAGGAATTTTGTAAAAATAAAGGGATCTTCTTTCCAAACGGAGCCTTTTCTTGTTCTTATTTGACTCGTGTGGGTTGAGGAGAGGGAGGGAGGGGGAGGCAGAGAGACGGAGAGCGAGACAGAGAGAGGGAGACTGGGGGAGAGAGAGAGAGAGAGTGCAACATAGAGCCTACAGCACAGAAGCAGGCCATTCGGCCCAACAGGTCCACACGAGCCTCCTCCCACCCCATCAGCATAGCCTTCCATTCCTTCCTCCCTCATGTGATTCCCCTTAAAGGCATCTATGCTAGTCACCTCAACCACTCCCTGTCGTAGCGAGATCCACAATCTCACTATTCTCTGGTTTCTCCTGAATTCCCTATTGGATTTATTAGTCACCATTTTATATTTACGGCCCCTAGTTCTGGTCTCCCCTACATGTGGAAACATCGTCTCTACCTCTTTTTTTTTATTCGTTCATGGGATGTGGGCGTCGCTGGCAAGGCCAGCATTTATTACTCATCCCTAGTTGCCCTTGAGAAGGCGGTGATGAGCCGCCTTCTTGAATCGCTGCAGTCCGTGTAGTGAAGGTACTCCCACAATGCTGTCAAACTCTTCCATCATTTCAAAGACCTCTATCAGGTCACCCCTCAGCCTGCTCGACTCTAGAGAAAAGAGCCCCAGCCTGTTCAGTCTTTCCTGATAGTTAGAACCTCTCAGTTCTGGTATCATCCTTGCAAATCCTTTTTTGCACCTTCTCCAGTGCTTCTGCATCCTTTAGATAAAGGCAGCGACTGCTGCCAATGAAGTTGAAGTAGATGCACTTCTGCAGTCTAAGCACCATTATCGGCCGAGCGCAAAGTTTAGCGCCTGGCGCTAATTATCGCCTCCAATGGCAAACTTGGCTTTTATCGCCCCTGGATTTGGTTGGAGTGCTAAATCAGGCGCTACACACCTCTCTGAAGGCGCTACGGCCGAGGAGCGAGGCGCTACCTCAGAGCGCTGGCAAAGCTCATGTGATGTCAGTCAGCAATGGAACACAGACACACTGGCACCGGCCAGTTCTTAAAGGGGAGGGTCGATCTTGCTCTCCAAACACACCCTGCTCATTGCAGCCTTGAATCTCAGCCTCGAGAGACCTGTACATCAATTCTGCTGGAAAGAACAATGGAGAGGCCCAGGGAAAGAGCTCAGAGTGCAGCCCCCACAATCCCTTCTAAATCGATACACGGAAGGGCAAATCAAAATGAACCTGCAAAGTGCTGCTCAGTATACAAGACTCTTTCACACAGCGTTGAATCTCTCCAGAAGTCTCTCTCTCTCTCTGTCTCCCTGTCTCAGAATGTGTGGTGCAAAAATGTCACCAACAAAAAATGGCAGGAAGCGGTCGCCTTTAAATAGCGCTCCCCCAGTCCCTTCCTGACTGCATAACGCTCCCCTCAACCTGTCGTTGCTAGCGGCAGGCGGTAAGGCAGGGGGCGCCACTCAATATCCGGTCCAAGGTGCTAACGGGGCGTTGCGCACTCGACTGACGTCACGATCTGCAGGCGCAGGAGATCGTGGCGGTAGTGTTTAGCGCCACCGCAAAATGTCTAGTTAATTTCGTGAGCGGCGCAAACATCGCCACGCCCGGGCGCTAGTTGCTTTGCGCCCCATTAGCGCCCTCTTAAGGCGCTAATGGGAGGCGCAAACCAACTGAATTTTTCCCCCTAAGTGTTTTTTTTGGGTTGTTTGCTTCACGAATCACGGACTCTGGGGGAAAAAAAAGCTGGGAAGGGAGCTGGTCTTTGGGACTGTAAGGAAAAAATACCTGGGAAGAGAGCGGGTCTTCAGGACTGTAGGAAAAAAGCCAGGAACAGAGCGAGTCTTTGAGCTCTGTGGAAACAAAGCCGGGAAGGGAGCGGGCTCTGTGGGGGGGAAAAAATGCAGAAACTTCATCGATATCAGCTTCCAGCTTAATGCACAGTTTACTTCTGCCCGACTTCTGGTCATTGGCAGCAGTCACTCCGTTTTATAATGTGGAGACCAGAAGTGTCATGGAAACATAGAAGATAGGAGCAGGAGGAGGACATTCGGCCCCTCGAGCCTGCTCCGCCATTCAATGAGATCATGGCTGATCATCCAAATTCAGTACCCTGTCCCTGCCTTCTCCCCATATCCCTTGATCCCTTTAGCCTTAAGAAATATATCCAACTCTTTCTTGAATATATTTAATGAATTGGCCTCAACTGCCCTGTGTGGTAGAGAATTCCGCAGGTTCACCTCTCTCTGGGTGAAGAAATTCCTCATCATCTCTGTCCTAAATGGCTTACCCCTTATCCTTAGACTGTGACCCCTGGTTCTGGACTCCCCGACCATCGGGAACATCCTTCCTGCATCTAGTTTGTCTAGTCCTGTTAGAATTTTATAAGTTTCATTGAGATCCCCTCTCATTCTTCTAAACTCCAGCGAGTATAAGCCTAATCGACCCAATCTCTCCTCATACGTCATTCCTGCCATCCCAGGTATCAGTCTGGTGAATCTTCGCTGCACTCCCTCCATGGCAAGAACATCCTTCCTCAGATAAGGCGACCAAAACTGCACACAGTACTCAAGGTGTGGTCTCACCAAGGCCCTGTACAACGGCAGCAAGACATCCTTGCTCCTGTACTCGAACCCTCTCGCTACAAAGGCCAACATACCATTTGCCTTCTTAACCGCCTGCTGCACCTGCATGCTTACCTTCAGCGACTGGTGCACAAGGACACCCAGGTCTCGTTGCACTTCCCCTTCTCCCAATCTATTGCCGTTCAGGTAATAATCTGCCTTCCTGTTTTTGCCACCAAAGTGGATAACCTCGCATTTATCCACGTTATATTGCATCTGCCATGCTTCTGCCCAATCACCCAACCTGTCCAAATCGTACTGGAGTTTACCTGCATCCTCCTCACAGCACACACGCCCACCCAGCTTTGTGTTGTCTGCAAACTGGAACCAACCTCGTGAACCTTCTCTGAACTGCCTCCAATGCAGGTATATCCTGTAACCGCAGGGGGGGGAAGGAGTCCATCTCTCCTGCAGCAGCTGGTGCTGCTCTGCCTGGCCTCATGTCCTCCTCCCATTCCTCGTCCAGACCAAGGAGGGCCCCCTAGCAAGATGCCCAGGACCAAACATAGAAGATAGGAGAAACATAGAAGATCGGAGTAGGAGTAGGCCATTCGGCCCCTCAAGCCTGCTCCGCATCACTCCCTTGATGACCAATCACTCCCTTTCTTCCGGTGACCCCACTAAGGTGGAGTAGCACCCACTCTTTTCAGGTGAAGTCCTCAGAGAATTTCCGGACTAAGTGTTGCTTGGGTCGTGGCACAGTGCCCCAGAAAGTCTCCCCATGAGCCTCCGAGGTCCTCTTCACAGCGCCAGCAGCACTGACCACGAACTGGCGAGTATTCCTTTAAGTGGTGAATATCCCTTTAAAGAAGCGCTTGAAATCGACATCGGCGCCATCTTTACTCCCAATCAGCTGGTCGCTGTTAGGAGAGGGCGTTAGCTGAAGCGTTAGCCATCAAAATGCCATGCAGCCTTTTTAATGAGCACCATAGGAACATAAGAACAATTTGATACCCAGAAATTCGGGTCTCCACGGGTGAGTACGTGCTGGGTACTCACCCGTAGGCCCAATGGAAGTGCCAGCTTCGTGCATGCACTGCGCATGCGCGGGAAACCAGAACTTCCATTCCCTTCAAAGAAGGGGTTGACAGGTCGAACGCGTACACCGGAGAGGCTGCGCATGCGCATTGAACTTTTTTTTTCCAGGTTTCTCCGAGAGGGTAAGTCTCCAGGAGTTACACATATAAAAAGCAGTCGCAGGGCCTGCTTTTAACAAGGTAAGTGGTGAATTAATTAAAATTAAAACATTTTTCCACAGGTTTATTATTTTTAAATACTTTAAAGAAAGGTAAGTTTATTTTTAGCCCCATTAGAAAATGTAATTAATTTTTTCAAATATTTAAATTATTGTTTAAAATAGTTATTTCATGTAATTTATATGTATTTCATGTATTTTAAAAATGTGATTTAAAGAAAAAATTATTTGAGGTTTTAATGATGTTTTGGGGCTTATAGTATTTATAGTTTAGACAGCTCTTTCTGTCAAACTTATGAATGAAGCATTCCCTGCTACCATTGGCTCTCCATGGCCCACGTGATCCCAGGGGACGCGTCGAACTAACTGCGTCCCCGGGATACGCAAGCACTGCGCGCCGGCAGTTGGAGGAGGCCCAGGATCGCAATTCCACGGGGGCCCACAGCTCAATGGCCGGCGCGCTAGGTAAGTGCAAGTCGGAGGCTTGTACCCACGGGAAGCCTCCGACCCGAATTTCTGGGCCAATAAGAAATAGGAACAGGAATAGGCCACTTGGCCCCCCTCGAGCCTGCTCTGCCATTCAATAAGAGCATGGCTGATCTTGGGCTCAAAGCCACTTCCCTGTCCGCTCCCCATAACCCTTCACTCCCTTATCTTGCAAAAATCTGTCTATCTCCACATTAAATGTATTTAATGACCCAGCCTCCACGGCGCTCTGGGGCAGAGAATTCCACAGATTTACGACCCTCTGAGAAGAAATTCCTCCTCATCTCAGTTCTAAAAGGACAACCCTTTATTCTGAAACTATACCCCCGAGTTCTAGATTTCCCCACGAGGGGAAACATCCTCTCTGCATCTACCCTGTCGAGCCCCCTCAGTATCTTATATGTTTCAATAAGATCACCTCTCATTCTTCTAAACTCCAATGAGTATAGGCCCAACCTGCTCAACCTTTCTTCATAAGTCAACCCCCTCGTCTCTGGAATTAACCTAGTGAATCGTCTCTGAACTGCCTCCAATGCAAGTATATCCTTCCTTAAATAAGGAGACCAAAATTGTACGCTGTACTCAAGGTGTGGTCTCATCAATATCCTGTACAGTTGTAGCAGGACTTCCTTGCTTTTATACACCAACTCCCTTGCAATAAAGGCCAACATTCCATTTGCCCTTTTGATTACTTGCTGTACCTGCATGCTAACGTTTTGTGTTTCATGCTCAAGGACCCCCAGGTCCCTCTGAACCGTAGCATTTTGTAATCTCTCCTCCATTTAAATAATAATTGGCTTTTTTATTTTTCCGACCAAAGTGGATAACCTCGCACTTTCCCACATTATACTCCACCTGCCAAATGTTTGCCCACTCACCTAGCCTGTCTATATCCCTTTGCAGATTCTTTGAGTCCTCTGCACAAGTTGCTTTCCCACCCATCTTTGTATCATCCGCAAACTTGGCTACATTACACTCGGTCCCTTCATCCAGGTCATTAATGTCATTAACGAGCTTCCGGGCGGCCGTTTCTAGTGCTGGCTTCAGTCCCTTTACCAACATGGCATCCTGTGCTAAACGTGGGCTTAAGACCCCCATCTTGGCCACCTTGGAGGCTCTATAACACCTAAGTGCGCTGCCGAAAATCGCTCCCTCCGGTGTGTCTAAAAATCTATCGGTCTCTATCTTGAATATACTCAACGACTGAGCCTCCACAGCCCTCTGGGGTAGAGAATTCCAAAGATTCACCACCCTCTGAGTGAAGAAATGTCCCCTCCATCTCAGTCCTAAATGGCCGACCCCTTATTCTGAGACTGTGACTCCTGGTTCTCGACTCCCCAGCCAGGGGAAACATCCTCTCAGTATCTACCCTGTCAAGCCCTCTAAGAAGTTTATACGTTTCAATGAGATCACCTCTCATTCAGCCGTGCGCCGTGTCAGCTGTGGCTCAGTGGGCAGCACACTCGCCTCTGAGTCGGAAGGTTGTGGGTTCAAGTCCCACTCCAGGGGCTCGAGCACGTAAAGCTAGGCTGACACTCCAGTGCAGTGCTGAGGGAGTGCCGCACTGTCGGAGGTGCCGTGTTTCGGATGAGACGTTAAACCGAGGCACCGTCCGCTCTCTCAGGTGGACGTAAAAGATCGCATCGCACTATTTCGAAGAAGAGCAGGGGAGTTATCCCCGGTGTCCTGGCCAATATTTCTCCCTCAACCAACTTAACAAAAACAAATTATCTGGGCATTATCACATTGCTGTTGAGGTGAGGAGAAATTCTAGGGACTATAGGCCTAGTCTACTCAATCTGTCCTCATAGGATAATCCCCCCATTCCAGGAATCAGTCTGGTGAACCTTCACTGCACTCCCTCTATGGCAAGTATATCCTTCCTTAGGTAAGGGACCAAAACTGTACACAATACTCCAGGTGTGGTCTCACCAGGGCCCTATACAATTGCAGTAAGACGTCTTTACTCTTCTACTTAATCCCTTTGTAATAAAGGCCAACACACCATTTACTTTCCTAATTGCTTGCTGTACCTGCCTGTTAACGTTCAGTGATTCGTGTACAAGGACACCCAGGTCCCTCTGAACACCAACATTTCCCAATCTCTCACCATTTAAAAAATACACCACTTCTCTATTTTTCCTATCAAAGTGGATAACTTCACATTGCTCCACATTATATTCTGTCTGCCACTCACTCAACCAGCCTGTATCCCTTTGCAGCCTCCTTGCGTCCTTCCTCACAATAAGGTTGGTCAATCATGAATCCTTTCGGAATCCGTGCTGAATACTCCTTATTGTATTTTCGGTTTCTCAGTGTTTTTCTATTACTTTCCTACCACCGACATTAAGCTCATTGGCCTATAGTTCCCTGAACTTGTTCTATCTCCCTATAGGAGAGAGACAGAGAGAGAGGGAGGGAGACAGAGAGAGAGGGAGGGAGACAGAGAGAGAGGGAGAGAGACAGAGAGAGAGGGAGGGAGACAGAGAGAGAGGGAGAGAGACAGAGAGAGAGGGAGAGAGACAGAGAGAGAGGGAGGGAGAGAGGGACAGTGAGAGAAAGACAGAGCGGGATGGAGATGGAGAGAGAGAGAGTGAGAGA
Source organism: Somniosus microcephalus (assembly GCF_052327205.1). Taxonomy (NCBI): domain Eukaryota; kingdom Metazoa; phylum Chordata; class Chondrichthyes; order Squaliformes; family Somniosidae; genus Somniosus; species Somniosus microcephalus. The sequence continues at coordinate 47,453,593 of NW_028225181.1, read as the reverse complement.
CAGAGTGAGTGTCGGCCTCAATTACGTCTCTCTCTGCCTTTCCCCCCCCCCCGTCTGTCTCTCTCTCTATCTCTCTTTCTATCTGTCCCTCTCTCTTTCATAGTGAATCTCTCCTGTCCAATCACTGTTTGATTTATAGCATTGCTTTCTCCCTGCATTGCGATAATTCCCTTGTTTTTATGTCTCTATCTGTATCTCCTCTGTCTCTCTCTCTCTCTGTCTCTGTCTGCCTCTATGTCTCTCTGTTTCTCTCTATCTCTGTCTCTGTCTCTCTCTGTGTCCCTCTCTGTCTCAGTCACTCTCTGTCTCTCTGTCTCTCTCTCTCTGTGTCTCACACTTTCTCTCTCTCTGTCTCTCTCTCTCTGTCTCTCTCCCTCTGTCTCTCTCACTCACTTTGTCTCTCACTCTATCTCTGCCTCTAGCTCTCTCTCTCTCACTGTCTCTGTCTCTCTTTCTCTCTCTGTGCGTCTCTCTCTCCCTCTCTGTCTCTCTCCCTCTCTGTCTCTCTCACTCACTTTGTCTCTCACTCTATCTCTGCCTCTAGTTCTCTCACTCTCACTGTCTCTGTCTCTCGTTCTCTCTCTGTCTCTCTCTCTCAGTCTCTCTCTCTCACTCACTTTGTCTCTCACTCTCTCTCTCTCTCTGTCTCTCTCTGCCTCTAGCTCTCTCCAATTCCAATTCCAATTCAAATGCTTTATTGGCATGAAAGTTTACAGAGAACCATATTGCCAAAGCTTACATAGCAAAAAGGTACAGTTTTCCAACATTCTGTAGGTGTCAATCGATTTGACATTTGTTGGGTACATACAATATTACTTTTAAACAATATTAATTTTAAACAGTCTTTGTACTTCATTTGGTACGTTCAATATAAATTTTAAACAGTCTTAATTTTAAACAGTCCTCAGGTTGTGACATGTTGTTACATATTTGGCCCCAAGGTATGGTCTGTCTCCTTCTCCTAGGACTAATCTCAATTTTGACAGGTCATCCAATTCCTTGAAATCTGGGGTTGTTTGGCTTAGCTTGTTGAATAATATGTTTCTTGATGTGTTGAATTTTTCGCATTTTAGGAGGAAATGCATCTCTGTTTCAACCTCGCCGGCCAGACATTGATCGCATATTCTATTCTCTCTAGGCTGCCAGGATTTCTTGTATCTGCCTTTTTCAATTTCCAGTTGGTGGTCGCTTAGTCTGTACCTGGTGAGGGTCTGTCTCTGTTTTGTGTCTCTGATGGTCGTGAGGTAGTCTGCCAGTTTATATTCTCTTTTTAGGGCCCGGTAACATTCTAATCTGCTTTGGCTTTCGGTTATTTTGTTCCAATGTTCCAGGTAGGTTTCTTTGCATTGTTTAATGATTTGGTTCACTCGGATTGGTGTTTGGACGGCTGTGTTGGTCTGGGGCTGGTCAGGGTCCGGCTGGGTATTTAGTTTCAGTAGCAGCTGACTCAGGGGACTCTTTTCTGGGTTTAGCTCTTGGGTCTGAAAGGCTTTGAAATGAAGGGTGTCTGGGGAGCTAGATTTGAGGTGATTTAGGAAGTTTAGTGCTCGTTTTTGGATGTTTATTATCAGTGGGTATCTGCCTAGTTCGGCTCTGCATGCATTTGTTGGCGTTTTTCTTTGGGTGCGAAGGATGCTTCGGCAGAATTCTGCATGTAGGGCTTCTATTGTGTGTTTTTCCCATTTAGTGTAGCTTTGGTGATTTAGCGGGCCCCATACTTCACTACCGTACAGTGCAATGGGCAGGATTATGCTGTCAAATATTTTGAGCCAGATTTTGACTGGGATTTGGATGTTGTAGAATTTTCTTTTTATTGCATATAGGGCTCTTCGGGCTTTTTCTTTTAGTGCATTCACTGCTATGCTGAAGCTCCCTGATGCTGTAATAGTTAGACCAAGGTAGGTGTAGCTCATAGTGTGTCCTATAGTGGTATCACTGAGGGTAAACTGGTATTTGTTTTCCTGACATCTGGGCCTTTTTTGAAAAATCATGATGTTGGTTTTCTTTAGATTTACTGTTAGAGCCCAATTTTGGCAGTATTTGTCGAGTAGGTCTAGTTGTTGCTATAATCCCTGTTCTGTGGGAGACAGCAGAACCAGGTCGTCCGCATAGAACAGGGATTTCACTTCTCCATCCAGGAGACGGAGACCTGGTGACTCGCTTTGCTCCAGCATGTCTGCTAATTCATTTATGTATATGTTGAACAGGGTCGGGCTCAAATTGCAGCCCTGCCGGACGCCTCTTCTCTGGGTGAAGAAATCGGTGCGTTTGTCTCCAATTTTGACCCCGCATTTGTTTTTCAGATACATTGATTTAATAAGGTCATAGACTTTGCCCCCTATTCCACACTGAAGAAGTTTATAATAGAGCCCTTCGTGCCATATAGAGTCAAAGGCTTTCTTGAAGTCGATGAAACAGGCGAATATTTTCCCATTTTTTGTTTGGTGTATATGTTTTTCAATGAGGGTGTGAAGGGTATAGATATGGTCGGCGGTGCGGTGTTTTGGAAGAAAGCCTATTTGGTTTTTTCTGAGGATATTATGTTTGTTAAGAAAATCAAGTAATCTACTATTTAGAATACTGCAGAATAACTTCCCTAGACAACTGTTGACACAGATGCCGCGGTAGTTATTTGGGTCTGATTTGTTTCCACTTTTATATATGGGGGAGATTAGTCCTTGGCACCAGATATCGGGAAAACAGCCTGAACGTAATATGATGTTGAATAATTTGAGTACCGCACCCTGCATCTCCATATTGCTGAACTTGAGCATTTCATTTTTGATGTTGTCTGGGCCACAGGCTTTCTTTAGGTGGAGAGATTTTGTTTTTGTGGCCAGTTCTTTCCATGTGATTGGGGAGTCTAGAGGGTTTTGGTTGTCTTTAATTGTTGCTTCTAATGTGTGGAGTTTTTCTGTGACCTGATGTTGACTTGGGTTTGTTTCGTTTATTGGGATGTCTTTGTAGAGGTTTTCAAAATGTGTTCTCCAGATGTCGCCATCTTGGATTGGTAATGCTTGCAATTGTGTTGTACTCAGTTTATTCCACATTTCCCAGAATTGTTTTGGATTGGTGGAGTTTTCAATTTCTTCGAGTATTTTGTGGGTATAGTTTTGTGTTTTGTTCCTAATGGTGTGTTTCTATCTTTTGAGGGTTTCATTGTATCTAGTACGTAGGTCCGGATTGTTTGGTTGGCGATGCTTTTGGTTTGATATTTTTCTCAGGTCTTTTCTGGCATTTTTGCATTCGTGGTCAAACCATTTCTTATTTTTATTTTGTCTTTTGTGACGCTTCCTCTTCTGTTTCACAAGGTCGGCTTTTACAGCTGCCTCATGGAAGATCATATTTATATCCTCTATGGCCATGTTTACACCATCTCTGGTGATCTCGTATGGGTTTTTAAATTTTGATATTTTACTTGTGAGATCAGGTGACTTTAGTGCTGTGATGAATTTATCTCCACTGTCTGGGGCCCATCTGTATGTCTGGTTTATTTTATGTAGCTTACTGGGTTCCTTTTTTGTGTCTGTAGTTTGGGCAGAAAGTTTAAGGTACACATTTATTTGGTTATGGTCTGAGAGGGGGGATTGCTGCCTGACAGTGAATGCGTTGATATCGCAGGGGTCCAGGTCAGTGATTGTATAGTCCACCACACTAGACCCAAGAGTTGAGGAGTATGTGAGTCTCCCTAGGGAGTCCCCTCTGAACCTACCGTTAACTATGTACAGGCCTAAGGCTCGGCAGAGTTGCACTACCTCCCTACCGCTTTTATTTATTTCACGATCAAGGTTGTTCCGATTTGCGATGGCTGGTGTGACATCTAAAGGGGTCTGGCCAAACACATGGTTGTTTCCCTGTGGGTCTATGAAGTCAGGTTCACAGCCAGTCCTTGCATTTAGGTCCCCACATATTATCACCTTTCCTTGGGCCTGGAAATGGCTGATTTCCATGTGGAGAGTATCAAATAACTCCTCTTCGAAATATGGCGATTCTATTGGAGGTATGTAGATCACACATAAGTAAACATCTTTTTTTGCTATTCCTATATTTTTATCTAGTTTTAGCCATACGTGTGATTTTCCCTGTTTTACCGGTGAGATGTGTTTGTCCAGTTCTCCCTTATACCACACCAATATTCCCCCGGAGGTTCTGCCCTTGCGTGTTTTAGTGTTCTTTACTGAGGGCACAATGATTTCATGGTACATTGGAGGACAGTGGGTCGGCACGTCCTTTTGGCACCATGTTTCTGTTAACACAATTATATCAATGTCTTTTATAGCTTTTAGGAATTCAGGGTCTGTACTCTTCATCCCAAAAGTTGAGGAGCGGAGGCCCTGGATATTCCAGCAGCTTATGTGGAAAGAACGCATTTATATAGTTCAATAAAACGAAATAAAATGGACCTATTTTGTGGGATGAGTGTGGAAACACTATTTTCTATAATGCTAAATGATGATTTAGTATAAATTTCATGAGGCATGCACATATATCTATCTAATAATAGTAATAATACTGATAAGATAACAATAATGATAAAGATAAATAACAATATTAATAATTTCTCCGGCTTTCTATCAGGCTGTTCAGCATCGTCATGATCTTTCTCAGTTCTTGGTCTACAGTCTGTGGTCTAGAGGGGGGTCTTGGGTCAGGTATAAAAGCACGGTTCTGTTGTCGGTTTTGTAAAGGGGGGTGGGGGACATTGGTGGTCCTGTTTGGTCTCCCAATGGTAGAGGGGGTGGGAGGTCTGCGTCTTTTGGCAGTGTTTATGAGGTTTCTTGCGAAGACCCACATTTGCTGTTTGAGTAGATGTATTTCGTCATAGAGGTCCCTTGTGTTGATGTTTGGATGATGGGCCAGGGAGACGTTGGGGAGGACAGAACATCTCGTGTCGATCTCCCTGTTGGTGTTGTGGATTATATAGGCTGGGGTGTCCTTTCTGGGCAGTAGTGTGGAGATCACGATCCGCGCCTCGGGGAATTCCCTGCTGGCCTTTTCCGCCATCCTGCTCACCGCCCTAGCAGTGCCTTCCTGTAGGGTGCGTAGGTCGTTCGTGCCTGTGTGGATCACAATCCATTTGGGGCTTCCAAGGGATTCTTTGTTCAGGATCTTCATTGCTTGGTCTGTGTTGCTGCACCATTTTTTCAGGACTTGATGGTCTGGGAACAGCCTCTGGGGGTCCAGAAACTTTCCGTTGGAGTCGGTCAGCAGGACCGCCTGAGGGGCTGGTTTTTCAGACTGGGTAACAGTAGTCTGGGTAGGACTCGCCTGGTGGCTGGTTGTTGGCTGGGTTTCTGGGATATGTTGTGTGGCAGGAGCGGGGTTTGGGGCTTTCGGTGTGTCATCGTTTGGGGGGGTATCTGTCGGTTTTTGTGTTCCTGTGTGTGAGGACTGGGTAGCAGTAGTCTGGGCATGACTCGACTGAGGGCTGGTTGGAGCGGGGTTTGTGGCTTTCGGTGTGTCTTCGTGTGGGGTGGCATCCGGCGGGTTCTGTGTCCTTGTGTGTGTTTTTGTGTCCTCAGGTTTTTGGACCTTAAGAGGTTTGTGTTGCCTGCTGAGCCTTTCTACGGTCTCCTTCGTTTTGTTTTGTTGAGTACGGAGTTCTTTGATCTCATTTCTTTGCTCCTCTATGGTCTTTCTCAGTTTGTGGATGGTGGACTCATGTTCCGTTTTTAGCTGTTTGAATTCCTCCTTCAAATTCTTGGCCAGTGTTTCTCTGTATTCGTTGAAATCAAGTTCTAGTTTGGCCAGATTCTCTTTCATCATTTTGTTTTCGTTGAGAGGTGTGGGGGGGGTGGAGATGGACAGGGAGGTGTTTTCCTCTGCTGGTCTCTCTTCTTCTTCCTCCACTTGGCTCTCATCATCCTCTGTTCGACTCTCTGTTGTTTCCTGTCCATTGGTCCTCTTTGTGTCTGCCTTAGTTTTCAACTGGGGGAATTCCTTTTCGAAGGAGTCCAGATTTTCCACATTCCCCTGTATCATGATCTTTCTATTTTTGTTGTAGTAGCTTATGGTTAGCAGGGGGTCATCTTTATCTAGGTTTCCATCTTTACATATTTTCAGTCTGCCTCCACTGCCAATACCTTCACTGGAGACGTATGTGTAGTGTTTTTGTAAAGTCTCCTTCCAGGAGGTGACGTATTCGGTGTAGAATATGAGGTTGTTCTTCAGCTTAGTCCCTTTGTGTGTGGTATAGTTAACGTAGAGGATCTCTGGGTTATTTTTTAGTGTTGTGTACTTGTATTTTTCCTTTGCTTTATTTTTTGTGCATTGCTCAGGATATATCATTTCCCTGCTCATTGTAGTCGTTTGTTTTTTGTCTCAGATAGATAACTTTTTTTTTTTCTCTTTTTTGTGTCGTGTTCCACCTTAGCCCACTTTTAGGTCCAAAATTGGGAGTTTTTCAGGGGTTCATCTTTGATATAGCTGCTCTTAAAGGTTTATCTTTCTCTTTCTCTCACAGGCTCTTGGTTCGGGTAGTTTATCGTTTCTCTCGGGTTTCTATTCCTTTTCCTCGCGGGTTTGTTGTTCTTTTTTGGGGTTTTTTCCGAACTAAATTTAAATAAAATTAAACTTTTTCCGAACTAACTTTAACTAAAATGAAACTTAGGTAGAATTAGGTAAAACTTATTTCTCCGGCTTTATTTTTATTTATTTTTTCCTCTTCCGACTCTCTCACTCGCTCTCCGGGTCTCGGACTCGCTCTCTCTCTCCGTGCTCCAAACTCGTCCACTCTCCGTGCCCCGGACTCATTCGCTTTCCGCGCTCTGGGCGGATCTATTCGCGTCGTCGTGTCGGTCTCAGGCCCCCGGGTTTTTTGACTCACCAGGCTGTTTTCTGCCCTGGTCTCCCGGTCTCCGTTCCCGCGGTCTCTGGGTCTCGCGGTCTCGGGTTCACCCTCCCCAGGTCTCTTACTCGTTTTCCCGGTTCGGGCCGCTCCTCCCGTTCTCCGACCTCGCGGTCTCGGGTTCGCCCTCCCCAGGCCTCTTACTCGTTTTCCCAGTTCGGGCCGCTCCTCCCGGTCTCCGATCCCGCGGTCTCTGGGCCTCGCGTTCTCGGGTTCACCCTCCCCAGGCCTCTTATTTACTGTCCTGGTTCGGGCTGCTCCTCCCGGTCTCCGGTCTCGCGGTTCAGGCCTCTGTCTCAGTGTGTATCTGTGATTCTCTCAGCGCTCTCTCTCGCTGTTTCTCTCTCGCTATTTCTCGCTGTTTCTCTCTCTCGCTGTTTCTCTCGCTGTTTCTCTCTCCCGAGTTACTCGGAGCAGCCGCGAACTCTGCCCAAGTTGGGAGTTGCCGTTCCCGGGACTTGTTGCTGATTTTCGGCTCTCACCTGCTCTCCGCTCGGGGTTTCTCTCTCGGGGTTTCTCTCTCTCTCGGGGTTTCTCTCTCAGGATTTTTTCTCACAGTATCTCTTCGCGCCGCCGCGCTGCTGATTCTCTCCCAATCTCTCTCTCACGCTCTCTCGCTCCGTCTCTCTCTCTCCAGGTGCAGTTACCTCTCTTTGCTCCTTTTCTCCTTTCAGCCGTTTCCCTTCATTCAAATTTCGCGCTCTCAGCTCTCAGCTCCCAACGCTCTCTCCGGGCTTCTGCCCTGGTCCCAGCCCCTCGGCTCGGCTGTGCAGTCCCGGCCCGGCCCGGCTCGGTGTTTGTCCGAGTTTCTCCGACCCCGGAGTTTCTCGGGTTTCAGGCCCCGGGCTTGCTCGCTCTCCAGGCCCGACAGTCCCGACCCGATCCGGCACCCCTACCTCTCTCTTTCACTGTCTCTCTCGCTGGCTCTCTCTCTTGCTGGCTCTCTTACACTCTCGCTGTTTCTCTCTCTCTCACTGTTTCTCTCTCGCTGTTTGAATCGCTCTCAGTATTTCTCTCTCTCATTGTTCTCTCTCTCTCACTCTCTCACTCTCTCTGTCTCTCTCTCTCTGTCTCCGTCGTTCTCTGTCTCAGGCTCCCTCTCTCTGTCTCTCCCTCTCTGTCTCCCTCTCTCTGTCTCTCCCTCTCTGTCTCCCTCTCTCTCTCTCTCTCTCTGTCTCCCTCTCTGTCTCCCTCTCACTGTCTCTCCCTCTCTGTCTCCCTCTCTCTCTCTCTCTCTCTCTGTCTCCCTCTCTCTGTCTCCCTCTCTCTGTCCATCTCCCTCTCTCTGTCTCTCCCTCTCTGTCTCCCTCTCTCTGTCTCTCCTTCTCTGTCTCTCCTTCTCTGTCTCCCTCTCTCTGTCTCCCTCTCTCTGTCTCTCTCTCTCTGTCTCTCCCTCTCTGTCTCCCTCTCCGTCTCTCTCTCCGTCTCCCTCTCTGTCCCTCTGTTTCTCTGTCGCAGTCTCTCTGTCTCAGTCTCTCTGTCTCAGTCTCTCTGTCTCAGTCTCTCTGCCTCTCTCCAATTCCAATTCCAATTCCAATTCCAATTCAAATGCTTTATTGGCATGAAAGTTTACAGAGAACCATATTGCCAAAGCTTACATAGCAAAAAGGTACAGTTTTCCAACATTCTGTAGGTGTCAATCGATTTGACATTTGTTGGGTACATACAATATTACTTTTAAACAATATTAATTTTAAACAGTCTTTGTACTTCATTTGGTACGTTCAATATTAATTTTAAACAGTCTTAATTTTAAACAGTCCTCAGGTTGTGACATGTTGTTACATATTTGGCCCCAAGGTATGGTCTGTCTCCTTCTCCTAGGACTAATCTCAATTTTGACAGGTCATCCAATTCCTTGAAATCTGGGGTTGTTTGGCTTAGCTTGTTGAATAATATGTTTCTTGATGTGTTGAATTTTTCGCATTTTAGGAGGAAATGCATCTCTGTTTCAACCTCGCCGGCCAGACATTGATCGCATATTCTATTCTCTCTAGGCTGCCAGGATTTCTTGTATCTGCCTTTTTCAATTTCCAGTTGGTGGTCGCTTAGTCTGTACCTGGTGAGGGTCTGTCTCTGTTTTGTGTCTCTGATGGTCGTGAGGTAGTCTGCCAGTTTATATTCTCTTTTTAGGGCCCGGTAACATTCTAATCTGCTTTGGCTTTCGGTTATTTTGTTCCAATGTTCCAGGTAGGTTTCTTTGCATTGTTTAATGATTTGGTTCACTCGGATTGGTGTTTGGACGGCTGTGTTGGTCTGGGGCTGGTCAGGGTCCGGCTGGGTATTTAGTTTCAGTAGCAGCTGACTCAGGGGACTCTTTTCTGGGTTTAGCTCTTGGGTCTGAAAGGCTTTGAAATGAAGGGTGTCTGGGGAGCTAGATTTGAGGTGATTTAGGAAGTTTAGTGCTCGTTTTTGGATGTTTATTATCAGTGGGTATCTGCCTAGTTCGGCTCTGCATGCATTTGTTGGCGTTTTTCTTTGGGTGCGAAGGATGCTTCGGCAGAATTCTGCATGTAGGGCTTCTATTGTGTGTTTTTCCCATTTAGTGTAGCTTTGGTGATTTAGCGGGCCCCATACTTCACTACCGTACAGTGCAATGGGCAGGATTATGCTGTCAAATATTTTGAGCCAGATTTTGACTGGGATTTGGATGTTGTAGAATTTTCTTTTTATTGCATATAGGGCTCTTCGTGCTTTTTCTTTTAGTGCATTCACTGCTATGCTGAAGCTCCCTGATGCTGTAATAGTTAGACCAAGGTAGGTGTAGCTCATAGTGTGTCCTATAGTGGTATCACTGAGGGTAAACTGGTATTTGTTTTCCTGACATCTGGGCCTTTTTTGAAAAATCATGATGTTGGTTTTCTTTAGATTTACTGTTAGAGCCCAATTTTGGCAGTATTTGTCGAGTAGGTCTAGTTGTTGCTATAATCCCTGTTCTGTGGGAGACAGCAGAACCAGGTCGTCCGCATAGAACAGGGATTTCACTTCTCCATCCAGGAGACGGAGACCTGGTGACTCGCTTTGCTCCAGCATGTCTGCTAATTCATTTATGTATATGTTGAACAGGGTCGGGCTCAAATTGCAGCCCTGCCGGACGCCTCTTCTCTGGGTGAAGAAATCGGTGCGTTTGTCTCCAATTTTGACCCCGCATTTGTTTTTCAGATACATTGATTTAATAAGGTCATAGACTTTGCCCCCTATTCCACACTGAAGAAGTTTATAATAGAGCCCTTCGTGCCATATAGAGTCAAAGGCTTTCTTGAAGTCGATGAAACAGGCGAATATTTTCCCATTTTTTGTTTGGTGTATATGTTTTTCAATGAGGGTGTGAAGGGTATAGATATGGTCGGCGGTGCGGTGTTTTGGAAGAAAGCCTATTTGTTTTTTTCTGAGGATATTATGTTTGTTAAGAAAATCAAGTAATCTACTATTTAGAATACTGCAGAATAACTTCCCTAGACAACTGTTGACACAGATGCCGCGGTAGTTATTTGGGTCTGATTTGTTTCCACTTTTATATATGGGGGAGATTAGTCCTTGGCACCAGATATCGGGAAAACAGCCTGAACGTAATATGATGTTGAATAATTTGAGTACCGCACCCTGCATCTCCATATTGCTGAACTTGAGCATTTCATTTTTGATGTTGTCTGGGCCACAGGCTTTCTTTAGGTGGAGAGATTTTGTTTTTGTGGCCAGTTCTTTCCATGTGATTGGGGAGTCTAGAGGGTTTTGGTTGTCTTTAATTGTTGCTTCTAATGTGTGGAGTTTTTCTGTGACCTGATGTTGACTTGGGTTTGTTTCGTTTATTGGGATGTCTTTGTAGAGGTTTTCAAAATGTGTTCTCCAGATGTCGCCATCTTGGATTGGTAATGCTTGCAATTGTGTTGTACTCAGTTTATTCCACATTTCCCAGAATTGTTTTGGATTGGTGGAGTTTTCAATTTCTTCGAGTATTTTGTGGGTATAGTTTTGTGTTTTGTTCCTAATGGTGTGTTTCTATCTTTTGAGGGTTTCATTGTATCTAGTACGTAGGTCCGGATTGTTTGGTTGGCGATGCTTTTGGTTTGATATTTTTCTCAGGTCTTTTCTGGCATTTTTGCATTCGTGGTCAAACCATTTCTTATTTTTATTTTGTCTTTTGTGACGCTTCCTCTTCTGTTTCACAAGGTCGGCTTTTACAGCTGCCTCATGGAAGATCATATTTATATCCTCTATGGCCATGTTTACACCATCTCTGGTGATCTCGTATGGGTTTTTAAATTTTGATATTTTACTTGTGAGATCAGGTGACTTTAGTGCTGTGATGAATTTATCTCCACTGTCTGGGGCCCATCTGTATGTCTGGTTTATTTTATGTAGCTTACTGGGTTCCTTTTTTGTGTCTGTAGTTTGGGCAGAAAGTTTAAGGTACACATTTATTTGGTTATGGTCTGAGAGGGGGGATTGCTGCCTGACAGTGAATGCGTTGATATCGCAGGGGTCCAGGTCAGTGATTGTATAGTCCACCACACTAGACCCAAGAGTTGAGGAGTATGTGAGTCTCCCTAGGGAGTCCCCTCTGAACCTACCGTTAACTATGTACAGGCCTAAGGCTCGGCAGAGTTGCACTACCTCCCTACCGCTTTTATTTATTTCACGATCAAGGTTGTTCCGATTTGCGATGGCTGGTGTGACATCTAAAGGGGTCTGGCCAAACACATGGTTGTTTCCCTGTGGGTCTATGAAGTCAGGTTCACAGCCGGTCCTTGCATTTAGGTCCCCACATATTATCACCTTTCCTTGGGCCTGGAAATGGCTGATTTCCATGTGGAGAGTATCAAATAACTCCTCTTCGAAATATGGCGATTCTATTGGAGGTATGTAGATCGCACATAAGTAAACATCTTTTTTTGCTATTCCTATATTTTTATCTAGTTTTAGCCATACGTGTGATTTTCCCTGTTTTACCGGTGAGATGTGTTTGTCCAGTTCTCCCTTATACCACACCAATATTCCCCCGGAGGTTCTGCCCTTGCGTGTTTTAGTGTTCTTTACTGAGGGCACAATGATTTCATGGTACATTGGAGGACAGTGGGTCGGCACGTCCTTTTGGCACCATGTTTCTGTTAACACAATTATATCAATGTCTTTTATAGCTTTTAGGAATTCAGGGTCTGTACTCTTCATCCCAAAAGTTGAGGAGCGGAGGCCCTGGATATTCCAGCAGCTTATGTGGAAAGAACGCATTTATATAGTTCAATAAAACGAAATAAAATGGACCTATTTTGTGGGATGAGTGTGGAAACACTATTTTCTATAATGCTAAATGATGATTTAGTATAAATTTCATGAGGCATGCACATATATCTATCTAATAATAGTAATAATACTGATAAGATAACAATAATGATAAAGATAAATAACAATATTAATAATTTCTCCGGCTTTCTATCAGGCTGTTCAGCATCGTCATGATCTTTCTCAGTTCTTGGTCTACAGTCTGTGGTCTAGAGGGGGGTCTTGGGTCAGGTATAAAAGCACGGTTCTGTTGTCGGTTTTGTAAAGGGGGGTGGGGGACATTGGTGGTCCTGTTTGGTCTCCCAATGGTAGAGGGGGTGGGAGGTCTGCGTCTTTTGGCAGTGTTTATGAGGTTTCTTGCGAAGACCCACATTCGCTGTTTGAGTAGATGTATTTCGTCATAGAGGTCCCTTGTGTTGATGTTTGGATGATGGGCCAGGGAGATGTTGGGGAGGACAGAACATCTCGTGTCGATCTCCCTGTTGGTGTTGTGGATTATATAGGCTGGGGTGTCCTTTCTGGGCAGTAGTGTGGAGATCACGATCCGCGCCTCGGGGAATTCCCTGCTGGCCTTTTCCGCCATCCTGCTCACCGCCCTAGCAGTGCCTTCCTGTAGGGTGCGTAGGTCGTTCGTGCCTGTGTGGATCACAATCCATTTGGGGCTTCCAAGGGATTCTTTGTTCAGGATCTTCATTGCTTGGTCTGTGTTGCTGCACCATTTTTTCAGGACTTGATGGTCTGGGAACAGCCTCTGGGGGTCCAGAAACTTTCCGTTGGAGTCGGTCAGCAGGACCGCCTGAGGGGCTGGTTTTTCAGACTGGGTAACAGTAGTCTGGGTAGGACTCGCCTGGTGGCTGGTTGTTGGCTGGGTTTCTGGGATATGTTGTGTGGCAGGAGCGGGGTTTGGGGCTTTCGGTGTGTCATCGTTTGGGGGGGTATCTGTCGGTTTTTGTGTTCCTGTGTGTGAGGACTGGGTAGCAGTAGTCTGGGCATGACTCGACTGAGGGCTGGTTGGAGCGGGGTTTGTGGCTTTCGGTGTGTCTTCGTGTGGGGTGGCATCCGGCGGGTTCTGTGTCCTTGTGTGTGTTTTTGTGTCCTCAGGTTTTTGGACCTTAAGAGGTTTGTGTTGCCTGCTGAGCCTTTCTACGGTCTCCTTCGTTTTGTTTTGTTGAGTACGGAGTTCTTTGATCTCATTTCTTTGCTCCTCTATGGTCTTTCTCAGTTTGTGGATGGTGGACTCGTGTTCCGTTTTTAGCTGTTTGAATTCCTCCTTCAAATTCTTGGCCAGTGTTTCTCTGTATTCGTTGAAATCAAGTTCTAGTTTGGCCAGATTCTCTTTCATCATTTTGTTTTCGTTGAGAGGTGTGGGGGGGGTGGAGATGGACAGGGAGGTGTTTTCCTCTGCTGGTCTCTCTTCTTCTTCCTCCACTTGGCTCTCATCATCCTCTGTTCGACTCTCTGTTGTTTCCTGTCCATTGGTCCTCTTTGTGTCTGCCTTAGTTTTCAACTGGGGGAATTCCTTTTTGAAGGAGTCCAGATTTTCCACATTCCCCTGTATCATGATCTTTCTATTTTTGTTGTAGTAGCTTATGGTTAGCAGGGGGTCATCTTTATCTAGGTTTCCATCTTTACATATTTTCAGTCTGCCTCCACTGCCAATACCTTCACTGGAGACGTATGCGTAGTGTTTTTGTAAAGTCTCCTTCCAGGAGGTGACGTATTCGGTGTAGAATATGAGGTTGTTCTTCAGCTTAGTCCCTTTGTGTGTGGTATAGTCAACGTAGAGGATCTCTGGGTTATTTTTTAGTGTTGTGTACTTGTATTTTTCCTTTGCTTTATTTTTTGTGCATTGCTCAGGATATATCATTTCCCTGCTCATTGTAGTCGTTTGTTTTTTGTCTCAGATAGATAACTTTTTTTTTTTCTCTTTTTTGTGTCGTGTTCCACCTTAGCCCACTTTTAGGTCCAAAATTGGGAGTTTTTCAGGGGTTCATCTTTGATATAGCTGCTCTTAAAGGTTTATCTTTCTCTTTCTCTCACAGGCTCTTGGTTCGGGTAGTTTATCGTTTCTCTCGGGTTTCTATTCCTTTTCCTCGCGGGTTTGTTGTTCTTTTTTGGGTTTTTTTCCGAACTAAATTTAAATAAAATTAAACTTTTTCCGAACTAACTTTAACTAAAATGAAACTTAGGTAGAATTAGGTAAAACTTATTTCTCCGGCTTTATTTTTATTTATTTTTTCCTCTTCCGACTCTCTCACTCGCTCTCCGGGTCTCGGACTCGCTCTCTCTCTCCGTGCTCCAAACTCGTCCACTCTCCGTGCCCCGGACTCATTCGCTTTCCGCGCTCTGGGCGGATCTCTTCGCGTCGTCGTGTCGGTCTCAGGCCCCCGGGTTTTTTGACTCACCAGGCTGTTTTCTGCCCTGGTCTCCCGGTCTCCGTTCCCGCGGTCTCTGGGTCTCGCGGTCTCGGGTTCACCCTCCCCAGGTCTCTTACTCGTTTTCCCGGTTCGGGCCGCTCCTCCCGTTCTCCGACCTCGCGGTCTCGGGTTCGCCCTCCCCAGGCCTCTTACTCGTTTTCCCAGTTCGGGCCGCTCCTCCCGGTCTCCGATCCCGCGGTCTCTGGGCCTCGCGTTCTCGGGTTCACCCTCCCCAGGCCTCTTATTTACTGTCCTGGTTCGGGCTGCTCCTCCCGGTCTCGGGTCTCGCGGTTCAGGCCTCTGTCTCAGTGTGTATCTGTGATTCTCTCAGCGCTCTCTCTCGCTGTTTCTCTCTCGCTATTTCTCGCTGTTTCTCTCTCTCGCTGTTTCTCTCGCTGTTTCTCTCTCCCGAGTTACTCGGAGCAGCCGCGAACTCTGCCCAAGTTGGGAGTTGCCGTTCCCGGGACTTGTTGCTGATTTTCGGCTCTCACCTGCTCTCCGCTCGGGGTTTCTCTCTCGGGGTTTCTCTCTCTCTCGGGGTTTCTCTCTCAGGATTTTTTCTCACAGTATCTCTTCGCGCCGCCGCGCTGCTGATTCTCTCCCAATCTCTCTCTCACGCTCTCTCGCTCCGTCTCTCTCTCTCCAGGTGCAGTTACCTCTCTTTGCTCCTTTTCTCCTTTCAGCCGTTTCCCTTCATTCAAATTTCGCGCTCTCAGCTCTCAGCTCCCAACGCTCTCTCCGGGCTTCTGCCCTGGTCCCAGCCCCTCGGCTCGGCTGTGCAGTCCCGGCCCGGCCCGGCTCGGTGTTTGTCCGAGTTTCTCCGACCCCGGAGTTTCTCGGGTTTCAGGCCCCGGGCTTGCTCGCTCTCCAGGCCCGACAGTCCCGACCCGATCCGGCACCCCTACCTCTCTCTTTCACTGTCTCTCTCGCTGGCTCTCTCTCTTGCTGGCTCTCTTACACTCTCGCTGTTTCTCTCTCTCTCGCTGTTTCTCTCTCGCTGTTTGAATCGCTCTCAGTATTTCTCTCTCTCATTGTTCTCTCTCTCTCACTCTCTCACTCTCTCTGTCTCTCTCTCTCTGTCTCCGTCGTTCTCTGTCTCAGGCTCCCTCTCTCTGTCTCTCCCTCTCTGTCTCCCTCTCTCTGTCTCTCCCTCTCTGTCTCCCTCTCTCTCTCTCTCTCTCTGTCTCCCTCTCTGTCTCCCTCTCACTGTCTCTCCCTCTCTGTCTCCCTCTCTCTCTCTCTCTCTCTCTGTCTCCCTCTCTCTGTCTCCCTCTCTCTGTCCATCTCCCTCTCTCTGTCTCTCCCTCTCTGTCTCCCTCTCTCTGTCTCTCCTTCTCTGTCTCTCCTTCTCTGTCTCCCTCTCTCTGTCTCCCTCTCTCTGTCTCTCTCTCTCTGTCTCTCCCTCTCTGTGTCTCTGTCTCTATCTCAATCTCTCTCTCTCAGTCTCTGTCTCCCTCTCCGTCTCTCTCTCCGTCTCCCTCTCTGTCCCTCTGTTTCTCTGTCGCAGTCTCTCTGTCTCAGTCTCTCTGTCTCAGTCTCTCTGTCTCAGTCTCTCTGCCTCTCTCCAATTCCAATTCCAATTCCAATTCCAATTCAAATGCTTTATTGGCATGAAAGTTTACAGAGAACCATATTGCCAAAGCTTACATAGCAAAAAGGTACAGTTTTCCAACATTCTGTAGGTGTCAATCGATTTGACATTTGTTGGGTACATACAATATTACTTTTAAACAATATTAATTTTAAACAGTCTTTGTACTTCATTTGGTACGTTCAATATTAATTTTAAACAGTCTTAATTTTAAACAGTCCTCAGGTTGTGACATGTTGTTACATATTTGGCCCCAAGGTATGGTCTGTCTCCTTCTCCTAGGACTAATCTCAATTTTGACAGGTCATCCAATTCCTTGAAATCTGGGGTTGTTTGGCTTAGCTTGTTGAATAATATGTTTCTTGATGTGTTGAATTTTTCGCATTTTAGGAGGAAATGCATCTCTGTTTCAACCTCGCCGGCCAGACATTGATCGCATATTCTATTCTCTCTAGGCTGCCAGGATTTCTTGTATCTGCCTTTTTCAATTTCCAGTTGGTGGTCGCTTAGTCTGTACCTGGTGAGGGTCTGTCTCTGATGGTCGTGAGGTAGTCTGCCAGTTTATATTCTCTTTTTAGGGCCCGGTAACATTCTAATCTGCTTTGGCTTTCGGTTATTTTGTTCCAATGTTCCAGGTAGGTTTCTTTGCATTGTTTAATGATTTGGTTCACTCGGATTGGTGTTTGGACGGCTGTGTTGGTCTGGGGCTGGTCAGGGTCCGGCTGGGTATTTAGTTTCAGTAGCAGCTGACTCAGGGGACTCTTTTCTGGGTTTAGCTCTTGGGTCTGAAAGGCTTTGAAATGAAGGGTGTCTGGGGAGCTAGATTTGAGGTGATTTAGGAAGTTTAGTGCTCGTTTTTGGATGTTTATTATCAGTGGGTATCTGCCTAGTTCGGCTCTGCATGCATTTGTTGGCGTTTTTCTTTGGGTGCGAAGGATGCTTCGGCAGAATTCTGCATGTAGGGCTTCTATTGTGTGTTTTTCCCATTTAGTGTAGCTTTGGTGATTTAGCGGGCCCCATACTTCACTACCGTACAGTGCAATGGGCAGGATTATGCTGTCAAATATTTTGAGCCAGATTTTGACTGGGATTTGGATGTTGTAGAATTTTCTTTTTATTGCATATAGGGCTCTTCGTGCTTTTTCTTTTAGTGCATTCACTGCTATGCTGAAGCTCCCTGATGCTGTAATAGTTAGACCAAGGTAGGTGTAGCTCATAGTGTGTCCTATAGTGGTATCACTGAGGGTAAACTGGTATTTGTTTTCCTGACATCTGGGCCTTTTTTGAAAAATCATGATGTTGGTTTTCTTTAGATTTACTGTTAGAGCCCAATTTTGGCAGTATTTGTCGAGTAGGTCTAGTTGTTGCTGTAATCCCTGTTCTGTGGGAGACAGCAGAACCAGGTCGTCCGCATAGAACAGGGATTTCACTTCTCCATCCAGGAGACGGAGACCTGGTGACTCGCTTTGCTCCAGCATGTCTGCTAATTCATTTATGTATATGTTGAACAGGGTCGGGCTCAAATTGCAGCCCTGCCGGACGCCTCTTCTCTGGGTGAAGAAATCGGTGCGTTTGTCTCCAATTTTGACCCCGCATTTGTTTTTCAGATACATTGATTTAATAAGGTCATAGACTTTGCCCCCTATTCCACACTGAAGAAGTTTATAATAGAGCCCTTCGTGCCATATAGAGTCAAAGGCTTTCTTGACGTCGATGAAACAGGCGAATATTTTCCCATTTTTTGTTTGGTGTATATGTTTTTCAATGAGGGTGTGAAGGGTATAGATATGGTCGGTGGTGCGGTGTTTTGGAAGAAAGCCTATTTGGTTTTTTCTGAGGATATTATGTTTGTTAAGAAAATCAAGTAATCTACCATTTAGAATACTGCAGAATAACTTCCCTAGACAACTGTTGACACAGATGCCGCGGTAGTTATTTGGGTCTGATTTGTTTCCACTTTTATATATGGGGGAGATTAGTCCTTGGCACCAGATATCGGGAAAACAGCCTGAACGTAATATGATGTTGAATAATTTGAGTACCGCACCCTGCATCTCCATATTGCTGAACTTGAGCATTTCATTTTTGATGTTGTCTGGGCCACAGGCTTTCTTTAGGTGGAGAGATTTTGTTTTTGTGGCCAGTTCTTTCCATGTGATTGGGGAGTCTAGAGGGTTTTGGTTGTCTTTAATTGTTGCTTCTAATGTGTGGAGTTTTTCTGTGACCTGATGTTGACATGGGTTTGTTTCGTTTATTGGGATGTCTTTGTAGAGGTTTTCAAAATGTGTTCTCCAGATGTCGCCATCTTGGATTGGTAATGCTTGCAATTGTGTTGTACTCAGGTTATTCCACATTTCCCAGAATTGTTTTGGATTGGTGGAGTTTTCAATTTCTTCGAGTATTTTGTGGGTATAGTTTTGTGTTTTGTTCCTAATGGTGTGTTTATATCTTTTGAGGGTTTCATTGTATCTAGTACGTAGGTCCGGATTGTTTGGTTGGCGATGCTTTTGGTTTGATATTTTTCTCAGGTCTTTTCTGGCATTTTTGCATTCGTGGTCAAACCATTTCTTATTTTTATTTTGTCTTTTGTGACGCTTCCTCTTCTGTTTCACAAGGTCGGCTTTTACAGCTGCCTCATGGAAGATCATATTTATATCCTCTATGGCCATGTTTACACCATCTCTGGTGATCTCGTATGGGTTTTCTTTAAATTTTGATATTTTACTTGTGAGATCAGGTGACTTTAGTGCTGTGATGAATTTATCTCCACTGTCTGGGGCCCATCTGTATGTCTGGTTTATTTTATGTAGCTTACTGGGTTCCTTTTTTGTGTCTGTAGTTTGGGCAGAAAGTTTAAGGTACACATTTATTTGGTTATGGTCTGAGAGGGGGGATTGCTGCCTGACAGTGAATGCGTTGATATCGCAGGGGTCCAGGTCAGTGATTGTATAGTCCACCACACTAGACCCAAGAGTTGAGGAGTATGTGAGTCTCCCTAGGGAGTCCCCTCTGAACCTACCGTTAACTATGTACAGGCCTAAGGCTCGGCAGAGTTGCACTACCTCCCTACCGCTTTTATTTATTTCACGATCAAGGTTGTTCCGATTTGCGATGGCTGGTGTGACATCTAAAGGGGTCTGGCCAAACACATGGTTGTTTCCCTGTGGGTCTATGAAGTCAGGTTCACAGCCGGTCCTTGCATTTAGGTCCCCACATATTATCACCTTTCCTTGGGCCTGGAAATGGCTGATTTCCATGTGGAGAGTATCAAATAACTCCTCTTCGAAATATGGCGATTCTATTGGAGGTATGTAGATCGCACATAAGTAAACATCTTTTTTTGCTATTCCTATATTTTTATCTAGTTTTAGCCATACGTGTGATTTTCCCTGTTTTACCGGTGAGATGTGTTTGTCCAGTTCTCCCTTATACCACACCAATATTCCCCCGGAGGTTCTGCCCTTGCGTGTTTTAGTGTTCTTTACTGAGGGCACAATGATTTCATGGTACATTGGAGGACAGTGGGTCGGCACGTCCTTTTGGCACCATGTTTCTGTTAACACAATTATATCAATGTCTTTTATAGCTTTTAGGAATTCAGGGTCTGTACTCTTCATCCCAAAAGTTGAGGAGCGGAGGCCCTGGATATTCCAGCCGCTTATGTGGAAAGAACGCATTTATATAGTTCAATAAAACGAAATAAAATGGACCTATTTTGTGGGATGAGTGTGGAAACACTATTTTCTATAATGCTAAATGATGATTTAGTATAAATTTCGTATAAATTTCTCTGTCTGTCTCTCTCTCTGTCTCTCGCTCTCTCTCTGTCTCTGTCTCTCGCTTTCTGTCTGTCTCTCTGTCTCTCTCTCTGTCTCGCTCTCTGTCTCTCTCTCTCTGTCTCTCTCTCTCTCTCTCTCTATCTCTGCCTCTCTCTATCTCTGTCTCCGACTGTCTCTCCCTCTCTCCGTCTCTGTCTCTCTCTCTCTCTCTGTCCCTCTGTCTCTCTCTCTGTCTCTCTCTCTCTCTCTCTGTCCCTCTCCCTCTCTCTGTCCCTCTGTCTCTCTCTCTCTGTCTCTCTCCCTCTCTCTGTCTCTCTCTTGGTATGGCTGTGCTTGGCCCTGATTTGTATTGCAGGCAATACCTTCCCGTGGCTGTGGGCAGATGGTAAACAGAGTGGGAGCGGGGGAGAGAGAGAGAGCGAGCAGGCAGCAGGCAGCAGGCAGCCCTTTAACCAGGAGGCAGGAGCAGTGTGTCATTCACCACGCCCAGCCTCTCTCCACCAATCTGTGCAAAAACCTGCAAGCACTGTGCTTGTACATCCCCTCCATTGTAGGCAAAAGACTGCAGTGTGTGTGAGAGGGGAGAGAGAGAGAGAGAGAGAGTGGGAGGGAGAGGGAGGGAGGGAGGGAGAGCTAGAGAGAGGGAGAGCAACAGAGAGAGAGAGAGAGACAGAGAGAGAGGGAAAGGGAAGAACTGAGACTCTGAGACAGAAAGAGAGAGAGATTTGGAGAGAAAAACACAAGAGAGAGAGAGAGGAAGGGTGGGAGGGACGGAGGGAAGGTGAGAGAGAGAGAGAGACAGTTCCTGCTATCGGCCGTGGATGCTACAGAGATAGAGAGAGATGTCAGCAATTCTGCGTCCAGTGACCATTCTGATATTCTGACTGAAATAAGCGGATATTAGCACCGATCTATCGCGGACACCATGGGTTGCATTGGATCTCGGACTATCGGTGAGTCGCTCGCTCAATCAAATCTGTCTGCTCTGTAATTAATTTGGGAGCTGAGAGCTGGGGGACTGAGGGAGCTGGGAGACTGAGGGACTGAGAGACTGGGGGACTGAGGGACTGGGAGATTGAGGGACTGGGAGACTGAGGGACTGGGAGACTGAGGGACTGGAAAACTGAGGGACTGGGAGTCTGAGGGACTGGGAGACTGAGGGAGTAAGGGACTGAGAGACTGAGGGACTGAGGGACTGAGGGACTGGGGGACTGAGGGACTGGGGGACTGAGGGACTGAGGGACTGGGAGACTGAGGGACGGAGGGACTGGGAGACGGAGGGACTGGGGGACGGAGGGACTGGGGGACTGAGGGACTGGGGGACTGGGAGACGGAGGGACTGGGGGACTGAGGGACTGAGGGACTGGGAGACTGAGGGACTGAGGGACTGGGAGACTGAGGGACTGGGAGACTGAGGGACTGAGGGACTGGGAGACTGAGGGACGGAGGGACCGGGAGACTGAGGGACGGAGGGACTGGGAGACGGAGGGACTGGGGGACTGAGGGACTGGGGGACTGAGGGACTGGGAGACTGAGGGACTGGGAGACTGAGGGACTGGGAGACTGAGGGACTGAGGGACTGGGAGACTGAGGGACTGGGAGACTGAGGGACTGGGAGACTGAGGGACTGAGGGACTGGGAGACTGAGGGACGGAGGGACCGGGAGACTGAGGGACCGGGAGACTGAGGGACCGGGAGACTGAGGGACCGGGAGACTGAGGGACCGGGAGACTGAGGGACCGGGAGACTGGGGGACCGGGAGACGGAGGGACTGGGAGACTGAGAACATAAGAACATAAGAAATAGGAGCAGGAGTAGGCCAATCGGCCCCTCGAGCCTGCTCTGCCATTCAATAAGATCACGGCTGATCTGATCCTAACTGCCAATCCACTATCACAGAACCATCTCCTGAATCTAACAGAATTAGACACACGAAATAGGAGCAGGATCAGGCTACACGGCCCCTGGGCCCGCTCCGCTACCCACAGGGCCATGACCGATCCGAACCTAGACTCATGTCCAAATTCCTGCCCGCTCCCCGTAACCCTTAATTCTCTTTACTTCTAGGAAAATGTCTATTTCTGTTTTAAATTTATGTAATGATGTAGCTTCTACAGCTTTTTGGGGCAGCATATTCCATGGACCTACCACCCTCTGAGTGAAGTAATTCCTCCTCATCTCAGTTTTGAAAGAGCAGCCCCTTATTCTAAGACTATGCCCCCTAGTCCTAGTTTCACCCATCATCGGGAACATCCTCCCCGCATCCACCCGATCCAACCCCTTCACAATCTTATATGTTTCAATAAGATCGCCTCTCATTCTTCTGAACTCCAATGAGTAGAGTCCCAATCTACTCAACCTCTCCTCATATGTCCATCCCCTCATCCCCGGGATTAACCGAGTGAACCTTCTTTGTACTGACTCGAGAGCAAGTATGTCCTTTCTTAAGTATGGAACAGTTTTCCAGGTGCGGTCTCACCAATACCTTGTACAACTGAAGCAATACCTCCCTATTTTTATATTCTATCCCCCTAGCAATGAAAGCCAACATTCCATTGGCCTTCTTAATCACTTGCTGCACCTGCATACTAACCTTTTGAGTTCCGTGCACCAGGACCCCCAGATCCCTTTGTACTTCAGTACTTTCCAGTTTCTTTCCATTAAGATAATAACTTGCTCTACGAGGGACTGGGAGACTGAGGGACTGGGAGACTGAGGGACTGGGAGACTGGGGGAATGGGAGCCGGAGGGACTGGGAGGCCGAGGGACTGGGAGGCCGAGGGACGGAAAGACCGAGGGACTGGGAGAGTGAGGGACTGGGAGAGTGAGGGACTGGGAGAGTGAGGGACTGGGAGACTGCGGGACTGGGAGACTGCGGGACTGGGAGACTGCGGGACTGCGGGACTGGGAGACTGCGGGACTGGGAGACTGCGGGACTGGGAGACTGCGGGACTGGGAGACTGAGGGACTGGGAGAGTGAGGGACTGGGAGAGTGAGGGACTGGGAGAGTGAGGGACTGGGAGCCTGAGGGACTGGGAGCCTGAGGGACTGGGAGCCTGGGAGACTGAGGGACTGGGAGACTGAGGGACTGAGGGACTGGGAGAGTGAGGGACTGGGAGAGTGAGGGACTGGGAGAGTGAGGGACTGGGAAAGTGAGGGACTGGGAGAGTGAGGGACTGGGAGAGTGAGGGACTGGGAGACTGCGGGACTGGGAGACTGCGGGACTGGGAGACTGCGGGACTGGGAGACTGAGGGGATGGGGGACTCAGAGACCGAGGGGACGGGGGACTGGGAGACTGAGGGACTGGGAGACTGCGGGACGGGGAGAGTGAGGGACTGGGAGAGTGAGGGACTGGGAGAGTGAGGGACTGGGAGAGTGAGGAACTGGGAGAGTGAGGGACTGGGAGCCTGAGGGACTGGGAGAGTGAGGGACTGGGAGAGTGAGGGACTGGGAGAGTGAGGGACTGGGAGAGTGAGGGACTGGGAGAGTGAGGGACTGGGAGAGTGAGGGACTGGGAGACTGCGGGACTGGGAGACTGCGGGACTGGGAGACTGCGGGACTGGGAGACTGCGGGACTGGGAGACTGCGGGACTGGGAGACTGCGGGACTGGGAGACTGCGGGACTGGGAGACTGCGGGACTGGGAGACTGCGGGACTGGGAGACTGCGGGACTGGGAGACTGCGGGACTGGGAGACGGAGGGACTGGGAGACGGAGGGACTGGGAGACGGAGGGACTGGGAGACGGAGGGACTGGGAGACGGAGGGACTGGGAGACGGAGGGACTGGGAGACTGAAGGAATCGGCGACTGAGGGACTGGGAGACTGAGGGACTGAGTGACTCGGAGATTGAGTGACTGGGAGAGTGAGGGACTGGGAGACTGAGGGATTGGGAGACGGAGGGACTGTGAGACTGAGGGACTGAGGGAATTGGGGGCTGAGGGACTGGGAGACTGAGGGACTGGGAGACTGAGGGACTGGGAGACTGAGGGACTGGGAGACTGAGGGACTGGGAGACTGAGGGACTGGGAGACTGAGGGACTGGGAGACTGAGGGACTGGGAGACGGAGGGACTGGGAGACGGAGGGACTGGGAGACGGAGGGACGGGGAGACGGAGGGACGGGGAGAGGGAGGGACTGGGAGAGGGAGGGACTGGGAGAGGGAGGGACTGGGAGAGGGAGGGACTGGGAGAGTGAGGGACTGGAAGAGTGAGGGACTGGGAGAGTGAGGGACTGGGAGAGTGAGGGACTGGGAGAGTGAGGGACTGGGAGAGTGAGGGACTGGGAGACTGCGGGACTGGGAGACTGCGGGACTGGGAGACTGAGGGGATGCGGGACTCGGAGACCGAGGGGACGGGGGACTGGGAGACTGAGGGACTGGGAGACTGAGGGACTGGGAGACTGCGGGACGGGGAGACTGCGGGACGGGGAGAGTGAGGGACTGGGAGAGTGAGGGACTGGGAGAGTGAGGGACTGGGAGCCTGAGGGACTGGCAGCCTGAGGGACTGGCAGCCTGAGGGAGTGGGAGACTGAGGGAGTGGGAGACTGAGGGAGTGGGAGACTGAGGGAGTGGCAGCCTGAGGGACTGGCAGCCTGAGGGACTGGCAGCCTGAGGGACTGGGAGAGTGAGGGACTGGGAGACTGCGGGACTGGGAGAGTGAGGGACTGGGAGAGTGAGGGACTGGGAGACAGCGGGACTGGGAGACTGCGGGACTGGGAGACTGCGGGACTGGGAGACTGCGGGACTGGGAGACTGCGGGACTGGGAGACGGCGGGACTGGGAGACGGCGGGACTGGGAGACTGCGGGACTGGGAGACTGCGGGACTGGGAGACTGCGGGACTGGGAGACTGCGGGACTGGGAGACTGCGGGACTGGGAGACTGCGGGACTGGGAGACTGCGGGACTGGGAGACTGCGGGACTGGGAGACTGCGGGACTGGGAGACTGCGGGACTGGGAGACGGAGTGACTGGGAGACGGAGGGACTGGGAGACGGAGGGACTGGGAGACGGAGGGACTGGGAGACGGAGGGACTGGGAGACGGAGGGACTGGGAGACGGAGGGACTGGGAGAGTGAGGGACTGGGAGAGTGAGGGACTGGGAGACTGCGGGACTGGGAGACTGCGGGACTGGGAGCCTGCGGGACTGGGAGACTGAGGGGATGGGGGTCTCAGAGACCGAGGGGACGGGGGACTGGGAGACTGAGGGACTGGGAGACTGAGGGACTGGGAGACTGAGGGACTGGGAGACTGCGGGACGGGGAGACTGCGGGACGGGGAGACTGCGGGACGGGGAGAGTGAGGGACTGGGAGAGTGAGGGACTGGGAGAGTGAGGGACTGGGAGAGTGAGGGACTGGGAGACTGCGGGACTGGGAGACTGCGGGACTGGGAGACTGCGGGACTGGGAGACTGAGGGGATGGGGGACTCAGAGACCGAGGGGACGGGGGACTGGGAGACTGAGGGACTGGGAGACTGAGGGACTGGGAGACTGCGGGACGGGGAGACTGCGGGACGGGGAGAGTGAGGGACTGGGAGAGTGAGGGACTGGGAGAGTGAGGGACTGGGAGCCTGAGGGACTGGCAGCCTGAGGGACTGGGAGAGTGAGGGACTGGGAGAGTGAGGGACTGGGAGAGTGAGGGACTGGGAGAGTGAGGGACTGGGAGAGTGAGGGACTGGGAGGCTGCGGGACTGGGAGGCTGCGGGACTGGGAGGCTGCGGGACTGGGAGACTGCGGGACTGGGAGACTGCGGGACTGGGAGACTGCGGGACTGGGAGACTGCGGGACTGGGAGACTGCGGGACTGGGAGACTGGGAGACTGCGGGACTGGGAGACGGAGGGACTGGGAGACTGCGGGACTGGGAGACTGCGGGACTGGGAGACTGGGAGACTGCGGGACTGGGAGACTGCGGGACTGGGAGACGGCGGGACTGGGAGACGGCGGGACTGGGAGACGGCGGGACTGGGAGACGGCGGGACTGGGAGACGGAGGGACTGGGAGACGGAGGGACTGGGAGACGGAGGGACTGGGAGACTGAGGGACTGGGAGACTGAGGGACTGGGAGACTGAGGGACTGGGAGACGGAGGGACTGGGAGACGGAGGGACTGGGAGACGGAGGGACTGGGAGACGGAGGGACTGGGAGACGGAGGGACTGGGAGACGGAGGGACTGGGAGACGGAGGGACTGGGAGACGGAGGGACTGGGAGACGGAGGGACTGGGAGACTGAAGGAATCGGCGACTGAGGGACTGGGAGACTGAGGGACTGAGTGACTCGGAGATTGAGTGACTGGGAGAGTGAGGGACTGGGAGACTGAGGGATTGGGAGACTGAGGGAGTGGGAGACGGAGGGACTGTGAGACTGAGGGACTGAGGGAATTGGGGCTGAGGGACTGGGAGACTGAGGACTGGGAGACTGAGGGACTGGGAGACGGAGGGACTGGGAGACTGAGGGAGTGGGAGACGAGGGACTGGGAGACGGAGGGACTGGGAGACGGAGGGACTGGGAGACGGAGGGACTGGGAGACGGAGGGACTGGGAGACGGAGGGACTGGGAGACGGAGGGACTGGGAGACTGAGGGACTGGGAGACAGAGGGACTGGGAGACTGAGGGGCTGGGAGACTGAGGGGCTGGGAGACTGAGGGGCTGGGAGACTGAGGGGCTGGGAGACTGAGGGGCTGGGAGACGGAGGGGCTGGGAGACGGAGGGGCTGGGAGACGGAGGGGCTGGGAGACGGAGGGGCTGGGAGACGGAGGGGCTGGGAGACGGAGGGGCTGGGAGACGGAGGGGCTGGGAGACGGAGGGGCTGGGAGACGGAGGGGCTGGGAGACGGAGGGACTGGGAGACGGAGGGACTGGGAGACGGAGGGACTGGGAGACGGAGGGACTGGGAGACGGAGGGACTGGGAGACGGAGGGACTGGGAGACGGAGGGACTGGGAGACGGAGGGACTGGGAGACGGAGGGACTGGGAGACGGAGGGACTGGGAGACGGAGGGACTGGGAGACGGAGGGACTGGGAGACTGCGAGACTGAGGGACTGCGAGACTGAGGGACTGCGAGACTGAGGGACTGGGAGACTGGGAGACCTGGAGACCGGGAGACCGGGAGACCGGGAGACCGGGAGACCGGGGGACCGGGAGTCCGAGGGACTGGGAGAGTGAGGGACTGGGAGAGTGAGGGACTGGAGAGTGAGGGACTGGGAGAGTGAGGGACTGGGAGAGTGAGGGACTGGGAGACTGCGGGACTGGGAGACTGCGGGACTGGGAGACTGCGGGACTGGGAGACTGAGGGGATGGGGGACTCAGAGACCGAGGGGACGGGGGACTGGGAGACTGAGGGACTGGGAGACTGAGGGACTGGGAGACTGCGGGACGGGGAGAGTGAGGGACTGGGAGAGTGAGGGACTGGGAGAGTGAGGGACTGGGAGCCTGAGGGAATGGCAGCCTGAGGGACTGGCAGCCTGAGGGACTGGGAGAGTGAGGGACTGGGAGACTGAGGGAGTGGGAGACTGAGGGAGTGGGAGACTGAGGGAGTGGGAGACTGAGGGAGTGGGAGACTGAGGGAGTGGGAGACTGAGGGAGTGGGAGACTGAATGAGTGGCAGCCTGAGGGACTGGCAGCCTGAGGGACTGGCAGCCTGAGGGACTGGGAGAGTGAGGGACTGGGAGAGTGAGGGACTGGGAGAGTGAGGGACTGGGAGACTGCGGGACTGGGAGACTGCGGGACTGGAGACTGCGGGACTGGGAGACTGCGGGACTGGGAGACTGCGGGACTGGGAGACTGCGGGACTGGGAGACTGCGGGACTGGGAGACTGCGGGACTGGGAGACGGAGGGACTGGGAGACGGAGGGACTGGGAGACGGGGGGACTGGGAGACGGAGGGACTGGGAGAGTGAGGGACTGGGAGAGTGAGGGACTGGGAGAGTGAGGGACTGGGAGAGTGAGGGACTGGGAGAGTGAGGGACTGGGAGAGTGAGGGACTGGGAGAGTGAGGGACTGGGAGACTGCGGGACTGGGAGACTGCGGGACTGGGAGACTGAGGGGATGGGGGTCTCAGAGACCGAGGGGACGGGGGACTGGGAGACTGAGGGACTGGGAGACTGAGGGACTGGGAGACTGAGGGACTGGGAGACTGCGGGACGGGGAGACTGCGGGATGGGGAGAGTGAGGGACTGGGAGAGTGAGGGACTGGGAGAGTGAGGGACTGGGAGAGTGAGGGACTGGGAGAGTGAGGGACTGGGAGACTGCGGGACTGGGAGACTGCGGGACTGGGAGACTGAGGGGATGGGGGACTCAGAGACCGAGGGGACGGGGGACTGGGAGACTGAGGGACTGGGAGACTGAGGGACTGGGAGTCTGAGGGACTGGGAGACTGCGGGACGTGGAGACTGCGGGACGGGGAGAGTGAGGGACTGGGAGAGTGAGGGACTGGGAGAGTGAGGGACTGGGAGAGTGAGGGACTGGGAGAGTGAGGGACTGGGAGCCTGAGGGACTGGCAGCCTGAGGGACTGGGAGAGTGAGGGACTGGGAGAGTGAGGGACTGGGAGAGTGAGGGACTGGGAGAGTGAGGGATTGGGAGACTGAGGGAGTGGGAGACGGAGGGACTGTGAGACTGAGGGACTGAGGGAATTGGGGGCTGAGGGACTGGGAGACTGAGGGACTGGGAGACTGAGGGACTGGGAGACTGAGGGGACTGGGAGACTGAGGGACTGGGAGACGGAGGGACTGGGAGACGGAGGGACTGGGAGACGGAGGGACTGGGAGACGGAGGGACTGGGAGACGGAGGGACTGGGAGAAGGAGGGACTGGGAGACGGAGGGACTGGGAGACGGAGGGACTGGGAGACGGAGGGACTGGGAGACGGAGGGACTGGGAGACGGAGGGACTGGGAGACTGAGGGACTGGGAGACTGAGGGACTGGGAGACTGAGGGACTGGGAGACTGAGGGACTGGGAGACTGAGGGACTGGGAGACTGAGGGACTGAGGGACTGGGAGACTGAGGGACTGGGAGACTGAGGGACTGGGAGACGGAGGGGCTGGGAGACGGAGGGGCTGGGAGACGGAGGGGCTGGGAGACGGAGGGGCTGGGAGACGGAGAGGCTGGGAGACGGAGGGGCTGGGAGACGGAGGGGCTGGGAGACGGAGGGGCTGGGAGACGGAGGGGCTGGGAGACGGAGGGGCTGGGAGACGGAGGGGCTGGGAGACGGAGGGACTGGGAGACGGAGGGACTGGGAGACGGAGGGACTGGCAGACGGAGGGACTGGGAGACGGAGGGACTGGGAGACGGAGGGACTGGCAGACGGAGGGACTGGGAGACGGAGGGATTGGGAGACTGCGAGACTGAGGGACTGCGAGACTGAGGGACTGCGAGACTGAGGGACTGGGAGACTGGGAGACCTGGAGACTGGGAGACTGGGAGACTGGGAGACTGGGAGACTGAGGGACTGAGGGACTGGGAGCTTGAGGGATGGGAGATTGAGGGAATGGTTGACTGAGGGAATGGGAGACTGAAGGAGTGGGAGACTGAGGGAGTGGGAGACTGAGGGAGTGGGAGACTGAGGGAGTGGGAGACTGAGGGAGTGGGAGACTGAGGGAGTGGGAGACTGAGGGAGTGGGAGACTGAGGGAGTGGGAGACTGAGGGAGTTGGAGACTGAGGAAGTGGGAGACTGAGGGAGTGGGAGACTGAGGGAGTGGGAGACTGAGGGAGTGGGAGACTGAGGGACTGAGCGACTGAGAGACTGAGCGACTGAGGGAGTGGGAGACTGAGGAAGTGGGAGACTGAGGGAGTGGGAGACTGAGGGAGTGGGAGATTGAGGGACTGGGAGACGGAGGGACTGGGAGACTGAGGGACTGGGTGTCTGAGGGACTGGGAGACTGAGGGAATGAGGGTCTGGGAGACTGAGGGTCTGAGGGAATTGCAAATTGAGGGACTGGGAGACGGAGGGACTGGGAGAAGGAGGGACTGGGAGACTGAGGGACTGGGAGACTGAGGGACTGGGAGACTGAGGGAATGAGGGTCTGGGAGACTGAGGGTCTGAGGGAATTGCAAATTGAGGGACTGGGAGACTGAGGGACTGGGAGACTGGGAGACTGAGGGACTGGGAGACTGAGGGACTGGGAGACTGAGGGACTGGGAGACTGAGGGACTGGGAGACTGAGGGACTGGGAGACTGAGGGACTGGGAGACTGAGGGACTGGGAGACTGGGAGACTGAGCGACTGGGAGACTGAGGGACTGGGAGACTGAGGGACTGGAAGGCTGAGGGACTGGGAGACGGAGGGACTGGGAGACTGAGGGACTGGGAGACTGAGGGACTGTCAGACTGAGGGACTGGCAGACTGAGGGACTGGCAGACTGAGGGACTGGCAGACTGAGGGACAGGGAGACTGAGGGACAGGGAGACTGAGGGACTGGGAGACTGAGGGACTGGGAGACTGAGTGACTGGGAGACTGAGTGACTGGGAGACTGAGTGACTGGGAGACTGAGTGACTGGGAGACTGAGTGACTGGGAGACTGAGTGACTGGGAGACTGATTGACTGGGAGACTGAGTGACTGGGAGACTGAGTGACTGGGAGACTGAGTGACTGGGAGACTGAGTGACTGGGAGACTGAGTGACTGGGAGACTGAGTGACTGGGAGCCTGAGTGACTGGGAGACTGAGTGACTGGGAGACTGAGTGACTGGGAGACTGAGGGACTGGGAGACTGAGGGACTGGGAGACTGAGGGACTGGGAGACTGAGGGACTGGGCGACTGAGGGACTGAGGGACTGAGCGACTGAGGGACTGGGAGACTGAGGGACTGGGAGACTGAGGGACTGGGAGACTGAGGGACTGGGAGACTGAGGGACTGGGAGACTGAGGGACTGGGAGACGGAGGGACTGGGAGACGGAGGGACTGGGAGACGGAGGGACTGGGAGACGGAGGGACTGGGAGACGGAGGGACTGGGAGACTGAAGGACTGGGTGTCTGAGGGACTGGGAGACTGAGGGAATGAGGGTCTGGGAGACTGAGGGTCTGAGGGAATTGCAAATTGAGGGACTGGGAGACTGAGGGACTGGAAGGCTGAGGGACTGGGAGACGGAGGGTCTGGGGGACTGAGGGACTGGGAGACTGAGGGACTGGCAGACTGAGGGACTGGCAGACTGAGGGACTGGCAGACTGAGGGACTGGCAGACTGAGGGACAGGGAGACTGAGGGACAGGGAGACTGAGGGACTGGGAGACTGAGGGACTGGGAGACTGAGGGACTGGGAGACTGAGTGACTGGGAGACTGAGTGACTGGGAGACTGAGTGACTGGGAGACTGAGTGACTGGGAGACTGAGTGACTGGGAGACTGAGTGACTGGGAGACTGAGTGACTGGGAGACTGAGTGACTGGGAGCCTGAGTGACTGAGTGACTGAGTGACTGGGAGACTGAGTGACTGGGAGACTGAGTGACTGGGAGACTGAGTGACTGGGAGACTGAGTGACTGGGAGACTGAGTGACTGGGAGACTGAGTGACTGGGAGACTGAGTGACTGAGTGACTGGGAGACTGAGTGACTGGGAGACTGAGTGACTGGGAGACTGAGTGACTGGGAGACTGAGTGACTGGGAGACTGAGTGACTGAGTGACTGGGAGACTGAGTGACTGGGAGACTGAGTGACTGGGAGACTGAGTGACTGGGAGACTGAGTGACTGGGAGACTGAGTGACTGGGAGACTGAGTGACTGGGAGACTGAGTGACTGGGAGACTGAGTGACTGAGTGACTGGGAGACTGAGTGACTGGGAGACTGAGTGACTGGGAGACTGAGTGACTGGGAGACTGAGTGACTGGGAGACTGAGTGACTGGGAGACTGAGTGACTGGGAGACTGAGTGACTGGGAGACTGAGTGACTGAGTGACTGGGAGACTGAGTGACTGGGAGACTGAGTGACTGGGAGACCGAGTGACTGGGAGACCGAGTGACTGGGAGACCGAGTGACTGGGAGACCGAGTGACTGGGAGACCGAGTGACTGGGAGACCGAGTGACTGGGAGACCGAGTGACTGGGAGACGGAGTGACTGGGAGACTGAGTGACTGGGAGACTGAGTGACTGGGAGACTGAGTGACTGGGAGACTGAGGGACTGGGAGACTGAGGGACTGGGAGACTGAGGGACTGGGAGACTGAGGGACTGGGA
This sequence comes from Somniosus microcephalus, assembly GCF_052327205.1. Classification (NCBI taxonomy): domain Eukaryota; kingdom Metazoa; phylum Chordata; class Chondrichthyes; order Squaliformes; family Somniosidae; genus Somniosus; species Somniosus microcephalus. The sequence continues at coordinate 47,421,510 of NW_028225181.1, read as the reverse complement.
GACTGAGGGACTGGGAGACTGAGGGACTGGGAGACTGAGGGACTGGGAGACTGAGGGACTGGGAGACTGAGGGACTGGGAGACTGAGGGACTGGGAGACTGAGGGACTGGGAGGCTGAGGGACTGGGAGGCTGAGGGACTGGGAGGCTGAGGGACTGGGAGGCTGAGGGACTGGGAGGCTGAGGGACTGGGAGGCTGAGGGACTGGGAGGCTGAGGGACTGGGAGGCTGAGGGAATGGGAGGCTGAGGGACTGGGAGGCTGAGGGACTGGGAGGCTGAGGGACTGGGAGGCTGAGGGACTGGGAGACTGAGGGACTGGGAGACTGAGGGACTGGGAGGCTGAGGGACTGGGAGGCTGAGGGACTGGGAGGCTGAGGGACTGGGAGGCTGAGGGACTGGGAGGCTGAGGGACTGGGAGACTGAGGGACTGGGAGACTGAGGGACTGGGAGACTGAGGGACTGGGAGACTGAGGGACTGGGAGACTGAGGGACTGGGAGACTGAGGGACTGGGAGACTGAGGGACTGGGAGACTGAGGGACTGGGAGACTGAGCGACTGGGAGACTGAGGGACTGGGAGACTGAGGGACTCGGACACTGAGGGACTGGGAGACTGGGAGAGTGAGGGAATGGGAGACTGGGGTCTGGGAGTCTGAGGGACTGGGAGATTGAGGGACGGGAGATTGAGGGAATGGTTGATTGAGGGAATGGGACACTGAAGGAGTGGGAGACTGAGGGAGTGGGAGACTGACAGAGTGGGAGACTGACGGAGTGCGAGACTGAGGGACTGGGAGACTGAGGTAGTGAGGGACTGAGGGAATGGGAGATTGAGGAGACTGGGAGATGGAGACTGGGAGACTGAGGGACTGGGAGAATGAGCGACTGGGAGAATGAGGGACTGTGAGACTGAGGGACTGTGAGACTGAGGGACTGTGAGACTGAGGGACTGTGAGACTGAGGGACTGTGAGACTGAGGGACTGTGAGACTGAGGGACTGTGAGACTGAGGGACTGTGAGACTGAGGGACTGTGAGACTGAGGGCCTGTGAGACTGAGGGACTGTGAGGCTGAGGGACTGTGAGACTGGGAGACTGAGGGACTGGGAGACTGAGGGACTGGGAGACTGAGGGACTGGGAGACTGAGGGACTGGGAGACTGAGGGACTGGGAGACTGAGGGACTGGGAGACTGAGGGACTGGGAGACGGAGGGACTGGGAGATTGAGGGACTGCTGGACTGAGAGTCCGGAGGCTGGGAGACTGAGGTACTGGGAGACTGAGGGACTGGGAGAATGTGGGACTGGGAGACTGGGAGACTGAGGGACTGGGAGACTGAGTGACTGGGAGACTGAGGGTCTGGGAGACTGAGGGTCTTGGAGACTGAGGGACTGGGAGATTGAGGGTCTGGGAGACTGAGGGTCTGGGAGACTGAGTGACTGGGAGACTGAGTGACTGGGAGACTGAGTGACTGGGAGACTGAGTGACTGGGAGAATGAGGGACTGGGAGATTGAGGGAATGGGAGACTGAGTGACTGGGAGACTGAGGGACAGGCAGACTGAGGGAGTGGGAGAGTGAGGGAGTGGGAGAGTGAGGGAGTGGGAGAGTGAGGGAGTGGGAGAGTGAGGGAGTGGGAGAGTGAGGGAGTGAGGGAGTGGGAGAGTGAGAGAGTGGGAGAGTGAGGGAGTGGGAGAGTGAGGGAGTGGGAGAGTGAGGGAGTGGGAGAGTGAGGGAGTGGGAGACTGAGGGAGTGGGAGACGGAGGGAGTGGGAGACGGATGGAGTGGGAGACGGAGGGAGTGGGAGACGGAGGGAGTGGGAGACGGAGGGAGTGGGAGACGGAGGGAGTGGGAGACTGAGGGACTGGGGGACTGGGAGACTGGGGGAGTGGGAGACTGGGGGACTGGGAGACTGAGGGACAGGGAGACTGAGGGTCAGGGAGACTGAGGGACAGGGAGACTGAGGGACAGGGAGACTGAGGGACAGGGAGACTGAGGGACAGGGAGACTGAGGGACTGGGAGACTGAGGGACAGGGAGACTGAGGGACAGGGAGACTGAGGGACAGGGAGACTGAGGGACAGGGAGACTGAGGGACAGGGAGACTGAGGGACAGGGAGACTGAGGGACAGGGAGACGGAGGGACAGGGAGACGGAGGGACAGGGAGACGGAGGGACTGGGAGACGGAGTGACTGGGAGACGGAGGGACTGGGAGACGGAGGGACTGGGAGACGGAGGGACTGGGAGACGGAGGGACTGGGAGACGGAGGGACTGGGAGACGGAGGGACTGGGAGACGGAGGGACTGGGAGACGGAGGGACTGGGAGACGGAGGGACTGGGAGACGGAGGGACTGGGAGACTGAGGGACTGGGAGACTGAGGGACTGGGAGACTGAGGGACTGGGAGACGGAGGGACTGGGAGACGGAGGGACTGGGAGACGGAGGGACAGGGAGACGGAGGGACTGGGAGACGGAGGGACTCGCAGACTGAGGGACTGGGAGACTGAGGGACTGGGAGACTGGGAGACTGAGGGACTGGGCGACTGAGGGACTGGGCGACTGAGCGACTGAGGGACTGGGCGACTGAGGGACTGGGCGACTGAGCGACTGGGCGACTGGGCGACTGAGGGACTGGGCGACTGAGGGACTGGGCGACTGAGCGACTGAGGGACTGGGCGACTGAGGGACTGGGCGACTGAGCGACTGGGCGACTGGGCGACTGAGGGACTGGGAGACTGAGGGACTGGGAGACTGAGGGACTGGGAGACTGAGGGACTGGGAGACTGAGGGACTGGGAGACTGAGGGACTGGGAGACTGAGGGACTGGGAGACTGTGGATCTGGGAGACTGGAGACGAGACTGGAGTCGAGACTAGAGACTGGAGTCTGGAGACTGGATTCTGGAGACTGGAGTCTGGAGACTGGAGACTTGATTCTGGAGTCTGGAGACTGGAGTCTGGAGTCTGGAGACTGGAGTCTGGAGACTGGAGACTGGAGACTGGAGTCTGGAGTCTGGAGACTGGAGTCTGGAGACTGGAGACTGGAGTCTGGAGTCTGGAGACTGGAGACTGGAGACTGGAGACTGGAGACTGGAGACTGGAGACTGGAGACTGGAGTCTGGAGACTGGAGTCTGGAGTCTGGAGACTGGAGTCTGGAGACTGGAGACTGGAGACTGGAGCCTGGAGACTGGAGTCTGGAGACTGGAGACTGGAGTCTGGAGACTGGAGACTGGAGTCTGGAGACTGCAGACTGGAGACTGGAGTCTGGAGACTGGAGACTGGAGTCTGGAGACTGGAGTCTGGAGACTGGAGACTGGAGACTGGAGTCTGGAGACTGGAGACTGGAGACTGGAGTCTGGAGACTGGAGACTGGAGACTGGAGACTGGAGACTGGAGTCTGGAGACTGGAGACTGGAGACTGGAGTCTGGAGACTGGAGTCTGGAGTCTGGAGACTGGAGACTGGAGTCTGGAGACTTGATTCTGGAGTCTGGAGACTGGAGTCTGGAGACTGGAGACTGGAGTCTGGAGTCTGGAGACTGGAGTCTGGAGTCTGGAGTCTGGAGTCTGGAGTCTGGAGACTGGAGTCTGGAGACTGGAGACTGGAGTCTGGAGACTGGAGACTGGAGACTGGGGACTGGAGACTGGAGACTGGCGTCTGGAGACTGGAGTCTGGAGACTGGAGACTGGAGACTGGAGTCTGGAGACTGGAGACTGGAGACTGGGGACTGTGGACTGGAGACTGGAGACTGGAGACTGGAGTCTGGAGACTGGAGTCTGGAGACTGGAGTCTGGAGTCTGGAGACTGGAGTCTGGAGACTGGAGACTGGAGACTGGAGACTGGGGACTGGAGACTGGAGACTGGAGACTGGAGTCTGGAGTCTGGAGACTGGAGACTGGAGTCTGGAGACTGGGGACTGGGGACTGGAGTCTGGAGTCTGGAGACTGGAGACTGGAGTCTGGAGACTGGAGACTGGAGACTGGAGACTGGAGTCTGGAGACTGGAGACTGGAGACTGGAGTCTGGAGACTGGAGTCTGGAGTCTGGAGACTGGAGACTGGAGTCTGGAGACTTGATTCTGGAGTCTGGAGACTGGAGTCTGGAGACTGGAGACTGGAGTCTGGAGTCTGGAGACTGGAGTCTGGAGTCTGGAGTCTGGAGTCTGGAGTCTGGAGACTGGAGTCTGGAGACTGGAGACTGGAGTCTGGAGACTGGAGACTGGAGACTGCGGACTGGAGACTGGAGACTGGAGACTGGCGACTGGAGTCTGGAGACTGGAGACTGGAGACTGGAGTCTGGAGACTGGAGACTGGAGACTGGGGACTGTGGACTGGAGACTGGAGACTGGAGACTGGAGTCTGGAGACTGGAGTCTGGAGACTGGAGTCTGGAGTCTGGAGACTGGAGTCTGGAGACTGGAGACTGGAGACTGGGGACTGGGGACTGGAGACTGGAGACTGGAGACTGGAGTCTGGAGTCTGGAAACTGGAGACTGGAGTCTGGAGACTGGGGACTGGGGACTGGAGTCTGGAGTCTGGAGACTGGAGACTGGAGTCTGGAGTCTGGAGACTGGAGTCTGGAGACTGGAGACTGGAGTCTGGAGACTGGAGACTGGAGTCTGGAGACTGGAGACTGGAGTCTGGAGACTGGAGTCTGGAGACTGGAGTCTGGAGTCTGGAGACTGGAGACTGGAGTCTGGAGTCTGGAGACTGGAGTCTGGGGACTGGAGACTGGAGTCTGGAGTCTGGAGACTGGAGACTGGAGACTGGAGACTGGAGACTGGGGACTGGGGACTGGGGACTGGGGACTGGAGTCTGGAGACTGGAGACTGGAGTCTGGAGACTGGAGACTGGGGACTGGAGACTGGGGACTGGGGACTGGGGACTGGAGACTGGAGTCTGGAGACTGGAGCCTGGAGTCTGGAGACTGGAGTCTGGAGACTGGAGTCTGGAGTCTGGAGACTGGAGTCTGGAGACTGGAGACTGGAGACTGGAGACTGGAGACTGGAGTCTGGAGACTGGAGACTGGAGACTGGAGACTGGGGACTGGAGACTGGAGACTGGAGACTGGAGTCTGGAGTCTGGAGACTGGAGTCTGGAGTCTGGAGACTGGAGACTGGGGACTGGAGTCTGGAGACTGGAGACTGGAGTCTGGAGTCTGGAGACTGGAGTCTGGAGACTGGAGACTGGAGTCTGGAGTCTGGAGACTGGAGACTGGAGTCTGGAGTCTGGAGACTGGAGACTGGAGTCTGGAGACTGGAGTCTGGAGACTGGAGTCTGGAGACTGGAGACTGGAGTCTGGAGTCTGGAGACTGGAGTCTGGGGACTGGAGACTGGAGTCTGGAGACTGGAGTCTGGAGACTGGAGACTGGAGACTGGGGACTGGAGACTGGAGACTGGGGACTGGGGACTGGGGACTGGAGTCTGGAGACTGGAGACTGGAGACTGGAGACTGGAGTCTGGAGACTGGAGACTGGGGACTGGGGACTGGGGACTGGAGACTGGAGTCTGGAGTCTGGAGACTGGTGCCTGGAGACTGGAGTCTGGAGACTGGAGTCTGGAGACTGGAGTCTGGAGACTGGAGACTGGAGACTGGAGTCTGGAGACTGGAGACTGGAGACTGGAGACTGGAGACTGGAGTCTGGAGTCTGGAGTCTGGAGTCTGGAGTCTGGAGACTGGAGTCTGGAGTCTGGAGACTGGAGACTGGAGACTGGAGACTTGATTCTGGAGTCTGGAGTCTGGAGTCTGGAGACTGGAGTCTGGAGACTGGAGTCTGGAGACTGGAGACTGGAGACTGGAGTCTGGAGTCTGGAGACTGGAGACTGGAGTCTGGAGACTTGATTCTGGAGTCTGGAGTCTGGAGTCTGGAGACTGGAGACTGGAGTCTGGAGACTGGAGACTGGATACTGGAGTCTGGAGACGAGTCTGGAGTCTGGAGTCTGGAGACTGGAGACTGGAGTCTGGAGTCTGGAGACTGGAGACTGGAGTCTGGAGACTGGAGACTGGAGTCTGGAGACTGGAGACTGGAGACTGGAGACTTGTTTCTGGAGTCTGGAGTCTGGAGACTGGAGTCTGGAGTCTTGATTCTGGAGTCTGGAGTCTGGAGACTGGAGACTGGAGTCTGGAGACTGGAGACTGGAGACTGGAGTCTGGAGTCTGGAGACTGGAGACTGGAGTCTGGAGACTGGAGTCTGGAGACTGGAGACTGGAGACTGGAGTCTGGAGACTGGAGACTGGAGTCTGGAGACTGGAGACTGTGGACTGGAGTCTGGAGACTGGAGACTGGAGACTGGAGACTGGAGTCTGGAGACTGGAGACTGGAGACTGGAGTCTGGAGTCTGGAGTCTGGAGTCTGGAGACTGGAGACTGGAGACTGGAGTCTGGAGTCTGGAGACTGGAGACTGGAGACTGGGGACTGTGGACTGGAGTCTGGAGACTGGAGACTGGAGTCTGGAGACTGGAGGCTGGAGACTGGAGTCTGGAGACTGGAGACTGGAGACTGGAGACTGGAGACTGGAGACTGGAGACTGGAGTCTGGAGTCTGGAGACTGGAGACTGGAGATTGGAGTCTGGAGACTGGAGACTGGGGACTGGGGACTGTGGACTGGAGACTGGAGACTGGAGTCTGGAGACTGGAGTCTGGAGTCTGGAGTCTGGAGACTGGAGACTGGAGTCTGGAGACTGCAGTCTGGAGACTGGAGACTGGAGTCTGGAGTCTGGAGACTGGAGTCTGGAGACTGGAGTCTGGAGACTGGAGTCTGGAGACTGGAGTCTGGAGTCTGGAGTCTGGAGACTGGAGACTGGAGTCTGGAGACTGCAGTCTGGAGACTGGAGACTGGAGACTGGAGTCTGGAGTCTGGAGACTGGAGTCTGGAGACTGGAGACTGGAGACTGGAGTCTGGAGACTGGAGTCTGGAGTCTGGAGACTGGAGACTGGAGTCTGGAGACTGGAGACTGGAGTCTGGAGACTGGAGACTGGAGTCTGGAGACTGGAGTCTGGAGACTGGAGACTGGAGTCTGGAGACTGGAGACTGGAGACTGGAGTCTGGAGACTGAAGACTGGAGTCTGGAGACTGGAGACTGGAGTCTGGAGACTGGAGACTGGAGTCTGGAGACTGGAGACTGGAGTCTGGAGACTGGGGACTGTGGACTGGAGTCTACAGTCTGGAGACTGGAGCCTGGAGACTGGAGTCTGGAGACTGGAGACTGGAGACTGGAGTCTGGAGACTGGAGACTGGAGTCTGGAGACTGGAGACTGGAGACTGGAGACTGGAGTCTGGAGACTGGAGACTGGAGACTGGAGTCTGGAGACTGGAGACTGGAGTCTGGAGACTGGAGACTGGAGACTGGAGACTGGAGTCTGGAGACTGGAGACTGGAGACTGGAGTCTGGAGACTGGAGACTGGAGACTGGAGACTAGTCTGGAGACTGGAGACTGGAGACTGGAGACTGGAGACTGGAGACTAGTCTGGAGTCTGGAGACTGGAGACTGGAGACTGGAGTCTGGAGACTGGAGACTGGAGACTAGTCTGGAGACTGGAGACTGGAGTCTGGAGACTGGAGACTGGAGTCTGGAGACTGGAGACTGGAGACTGGAGTCTGGAGACTGGAGTCTGGAGACTGGAGACTGGAGACTGGAGTCTGGAGACTGGAGTCTGGAGACTGGAGACTGGAGACTGGAGTCTGGAGACTGGAGTCTGGAGTCTGGAGACTAGTCTGGAGACTGGAGACTGGAGACTGGAGTCTGGAGTCTGGAGACTAGTCTGGAGACTGGAGACTGGAGACTGGAGTCTGGAGACTGGAGTCTGGAGACTGGAGTCTGGAGACTGGAGACTGGAGACTGGAGTCTGGAGACTGGAGACTGGAGACTGGAGACTGGAGTCTGGAGACTGGAGACTGGAGTCTGGAGACTGGAGTCTGGAGACTGGAGTCTGGAGACTGGAGTCTGGAGTCTGGAGACTGGAGTCTGCAGACTGGAGACTGGAGACTGGAGACTGGATTCTGGAGTCTAGAGTCTGGAGTCTGGAGACTGGAGACTGGAGACTGGGGACTGGGGACTGGGGACTGTGGACTGGAGACTGGAGACTGGAGACTGGAGACTGGAGTCTGGAGACTGGAGACTGGAGACTGGAGACTGGAGACTGGAGTCTGGAGACTGGAGACTGGAGTCTGGAGAGTGGAGACTGGAGACTGGAGTCTGGAGTCTGGAGACTGGAGACTGGAGATTGGAGTCTGGAGACTGGAGACTGGAGACTGGAGACTGGGGACTGTGGACTGTGGACTGTGGACTGGAGTCTGGAGACTGGAGACTGGAGTCTGGAGACTGGAGACTGGAGACTGGAGTCTGGAGTCTGGAGACTGGAGACTGGAGTCTGGAGACTGCAGTCTGGAGACTGGAGACTGGAGTCTGGAGTCTGGAGACTGGAGTCTGGAGACTGGAGACTGGAGTCTGGAGACTGGGGACTGGAGTCTGGAGACTGGAGTCTGGAGACTGGAGTCTGGAGACTGGAGTCTGGAGACTGGAGACTGGAGTCTGGAGACTGGAGACTGGAGACTGGAGTCTGGAGACTGGAGACTGGAGTCTGGAGACTGGAGACTGGAGACTGGAGTCTGGAGACTGGAGACTGGAGTCTGGAGACTGGAGACTGGAGACTGGAGTCTGGAGACTGGAGACTGGAGTCTGGAGTCTGGGGACTGGAGTCTGGAGACTGGAGTCTGGAGACTGGAGACTGGAGACTGGAGTCTGGAGACTGGAGTCTGGAGACTGGAGACTGGAGTCTGGAGACTGGAGACTGGAGTCTGGAGACTGGAGACTGGAGACTGGAGACTGGAGTCTGGAGACTGGAGTCTGGAGACTGGAGTCTGGAGACTGGAGTCTGGAGACTGGAGACTGGAGTCTAGAGACTGGAGACTGGAGTCTGGAGACTGGAGTCTGGAGACTGGAGTCTGGAGACTGGAGACTGGAGTCTGGAGACTGGAGACTGGAGACTGGAGTCTGGAGACTGGAGACTGGAGTCTGGAGACTGGAGACTGGAGACTGGAGACTGGAGTCTGGAGACTGGAGTCTGGATTCTGGAGACTGGAGACTGGAGTCTGGAGACTGGAGACTGGAGTCTGGAGACTGGAGTCTGGAGACTGGAGACTGGAGTCTGGAGTCTGGAGACTGGAGTCTGGAGTCTGGAGACTGGGGACTGTGGACTGGAGTCTGGAGTCTGGAGACTGGAGACTGGAGACTGGAGTCTGGAGACTGGAGACTGGAGACTGGAGTCTGGAGTCTGGAGACTGGAGTCTGGAGACTGGGGACTGTGGACTGGAGTCTGGAGTCTGGAGACTGGAGACTGGAGACTGGAGTCTGGAGACTGGAGACTGGAGTCTGGAGACTGGGGACTGGAGTCTGGAGTCTGGAGCCTGGAGACTGGAGACTGGAGTCTGGAGACTGGAGACTGGAGACTGGAGACTGGAGACTGGAGTCAGGAGACTGGAGTCTGGAGTCTGGAGACTAGTCTGGAGACTGGAGTCTGGAGACTGGAGACTGGAGTCTGGAGACTGGAGTCTGGAGACTGGAGTCTGGAGACTGGAGTCTGGAGTCTGGAGACTGGAGTCTGGAGACTGGGGACTGTGGACTGGAGTCTGGAGTCTGGAGACTGGAGACTGGAGACTGGAGTCTGGAGACTGGAGACTGGAGACTGGAGTCTGGAGTCTGGAGACTGGAGTCTGGAGACTGGGGACTGTGGACTGGAGTCTGGAGTCTGGAGACTGGAGACTGGAGTCTGGAGACTGGAGACTGGAGTCTGGAGACTGGGGACTGGAGTCTGGAGTCTGGAGACTGGAGTCTGGAGATTGGAGTCTGGAGACTGGGGACTGTGGACTGGAGTCTGGAGTCTGGAGACTGGGGACTGGAGACTGGAGACTGGAGACTGGAGACTGGAGTCTGCAGACTGGAGACTGGAGTCTGGAGTCTGGAGACTGGAGTCTGGAGACTGGAGCCTGGAGACTGGAGACTGGAGTCTGGAGACTGGAGACTGGAGACTGGAGACTGGAGTCAGGAGACTGGAGTCTGGAGTCTGGAGACTAGTCTGGAGACTGGAGACTGGAGTCTGGAGACTGGAGACTGGAGTCTGGAGACTGGAGACTGGAGACTGGAGACTGGAGTCTGGAGACTGGAGTCTGGAGTCTGGAGACTAGTCTGGAGACTGGAGACTGGAGACTGGAGTCTGGAGTCTGGAGACTGGAGACTGGAGACTGGAGACTGGAGTCTGGAGACTGGAGACTGGAGACTGGAGTCTGGAGACTGGAGTCTGGAGTCTGGAGTCTGGAGACTGGAGACTGGAGTCTGGAGTCTGGAGACTGGGGACTGGAGACTGGAGACTGGAGACTGGAGACTGGAGACTGGAGTCTGGAGACTGGAGACTGGAGACTGGAGTCTGGAGACTGGAGACTGGAGTCTGGAGACTGGAGACTGGAGACTGGAGTCTGGAGACTGGAGTCTGGAGACTGGAGACTGGAGTCTGGAGACTGGAGACTGGAGACTGGAGTCTGGAGACTGGAGACTGGAGTCTGGAGACTGGAGACTGGAGACTGGAGACTAGTCTGGAGACTGGAGACTGGAGACTGGAGTCTGGAGACTGGAGTCTGGAGACTGGAGACTGGAGACTGGGGACTGGAGTCTGGAGACTGGAGACTGGAGACTGGAGACTGGAGACTAGTCTGGAGTCTGGAGACTGGAGACTGGAGTCTGGAGACTGGAGACTGGAGTCTGGAGACTGGAGTCTGGAGACTGGAGACTGGAGACTGGAGTCTGGAGTCTGGAGACTAGTCTGGAGACTGGAGTCTGGAGACTGGAGACTGGAGTCTGGAGACTGGAGACTGGAGACTGGAGTCTGGAGTCTGGAGACTGGAGACTGGGGACTGGAGACTGGAGACTGGAGACTGGAGTCTGGAGACTGGAGTCTGGAGTCTGGAGAGTGGAGACTGGAGACTGGAGTCTGGAGACTGGAGACTGGAGTCTGGAGACTGGAGTCTTGATTCTGGAGACTGGAGACTGGAGTCTGGAGACTGGAGACTGGAGACTGGAGACTGGGGACTGGAGACTGGAGTCTGGAGTCTGGAGACTGGAGGCTGGAGACTGGGACTGGAGACTGGGGACTGGAGACTGGAGACTGGAGTCTGGAGACTGGAGTCTGGAGACTGGGGACTGGAGACTGGAGTCTGGAGACTGGAGTCTGGAGACTGGAGTCTGGAGACTGGAGACTAGACTGGAGACTAGACTGGAGACTGGAGACTGGAGACTAGACTGGAGACTGGAGACTGGAGACTGGAGTCTGGAGACTGGAGACTAGACTGGAGACTGGAGTCTGGAGACTGGAGACTGGAGACTGGAGTCTGGAGACTGGAGACTGGAGTCTGGAGACTGGAGACTGGAGACTGGAGTCTGGAGACTGGAGACTGGAGACTGGAGACTGGAGACTGGAGACTAGACTGGAGACTAGACTGGAGACTGGAGACTGGAGACGGGAGACTAGACTGGAGACTAGACTGGAGACTGGACTGGAGACTGGAGTCTGGAGACTGGAGACTGGAGTCTGGAGACTGGAGACTGGAGTCTGGAGACTGGAGACTGGAGACTGGAGTCTGGAGTCTGGAGACTGGGGACTGGAGTCTGGGGACTGGAGTCTGGGGACTGGAGACTGGAGACTGGAGACTAGAGACTGGAGTCTGGAGACTGGAGACTGGAGTCTGGAGACTGGAGACTGGAGACTGGAGTCTGGAGACTGGAGACTGGAGTCTGGAGACTGGAGACTGGAGACTGGAGTCTGGAGTCTGGAGACTGGAGTCTGGAGACTGGAGACTGGAGTCTGGAGACTGGAGACTGGAGTCTGGAGACTGGAGACTGGAGTCTGGAGACTGGAGACTGGAGACTGGAGTCTGGAGACTGGAGACTGGAGTCTGGAGTCTGGAGACTGGAGACTGGAGACTGGAGACTGGAGTCTGGAGACTGGAGACTGGAGTCTGGAGACTGGAGACTGGAGTCTGGAGACTGGAGACTGGAGACTGGGGACTGGGGACTGGAGACTGGAGTCTGGAGACTGGAGACTGGAGACTTGATTCTGGAGACTGGAGTCTGGAGACTGGAGACTGGAGACTGGAGTCTGGAGACTGGAGACTGGAGACTTGATTCTGGAGACTGGAGTCTGGAGACTGGGGACTGGGGACTGGAGACTGGAGTCTGGAGACTGGAGACTGGAGACTGGAGACTGGAGTCTGGAGACTGGAGACTGGAGTCTGGAGACTGGAGACTGGGGACTGGAGACTGGGGACTGGAGACTGGAGACTGGAGACTGGAGACTGGAGACTGGAGTCTGGAGACTGGAGTCTGGAGACTGGAGACTGGGGACTGGAGACGAGTCTGGAGACTGGAGACTGGAGTCTGGAGACTGGAGTCTGGAGACTGGAGACTGGAGACTGGAGTCTGGAGACTGGAGTCTGGAGACTGGAGTCTGGAGACTGGAGTCTGGAGACTGGAGCCTGGAGACTGGGACTGGAGACTGGGGACTGGGGACTGGAGACTGGAGACTGGATACTGGAGTCTGGAGACTGGAGTCTGGAGTCTGGAGAGTGGAGACTGGAGACTGGAGTCTGGAGACTGGAGACTGGAGTCTGGAGACTGGAGTCTTGATTCTGGAGACTGGAGACTGGAGACTGGAGTCTGGAGACTGGAGACTGGAGACTGGGGACTGGAGACTGGGGACTGGAGACTGGAGTCTGGAGTCTGGAGTCTGGAGCCTGGAGACTGGGACTGGAGACTGGGGACTGGAGACTGGAGTCTGGAGACTGGAGTCTGGAGACTGGGGACTGGAGACTGGAGACTGGAGTCTGGAGACTGGAGTCTGGAGACTGGAGACTGGAGACTGGAGTCTGGAGACTGGAGACTGGAGACTAGACTGGAGACTAGACTGGAGACTGGAGACTGGAGACTAGACTGGAGACTGGAGACTGGAGACTGGAGTCTGGAGACTGGAGACTAGACTGGAGACTGGAGTCTGGAGACTGGAGACTGGAGACTGGAGTCTGGAGACTGGAGACTGGAGTCTGGAGACTGGAGACTGGAGACTGGAGTCTGGAGACTGGAGACTGGAGACTGGAGACTGGAGACTGGAGACTAGACTGGAGACTAGACTGGAGACTGGAGACTGGAGACTAGACTGGAGACTGGAGTCTGGAGACTGGAGACTGGAGTCTGGAGACTGGAGACTGGAGTCTGGAGTCTGGAGACTGGAGACTGGAGACTGGGGACTGGAGTCTGGGGACTGGAGTCTGGGGACTGGAGACTGGAGACTGGAGACTAGAGTCTGGAGACTGGAGACTGGAGACTGGAGACTGGAGTCTGGAGACTGGAGACTGGAGACTGGAGTCTGGAGACTGGAGACTGGAGTCTGGAGACTGGAGACTGGAGTCTGGAGTCTGGAGTCTGGAGTCTGGAGACTGGAGTCTGGAGACTGGAGACTGGAGTCTGGAGACTGGAGACTGGAGTCTGGAGACTGGAGACTGGAGTCTGGAGACTGGAGACTGGAGACTGGAGTCTGGAGACTGGAGACTGGAGTCTGGAGACTGGAGACTGGAGACTGGAGACTAGAGTCTGGAGACTGGAGACTGGAGTCTGGGGACTGGAGTCTGGAGACTGGAGACTGGAGTCTGGAGACTGGAGACTGGAGACTGGAGTCTGGAGACTGGAGACTGGAGTCTGGAGACTGGAGACTGGAGACTGGAGACTAGAGTCTGGAGTCTGGAGACTGGAGTCTGGGGACTGGAGTCTGGGGACTGGAGACTGGAGACTGGAGACTAGAGTCTGGAGACTGGAGACTGGAGACTGGAGACTGGAGTCTGGAGACTGGAGACTGGAGACTGGAGTCTGGAGACTGGAGACTGGAGTCTGGAGACTGGAGACTGGAGACTGGAGTCTGGAGTCTGGAGTCTGGAGTCTGGAGACTGGAGTCTGGAGACTGGAGACTGGAGTCTGGAGACTGGAGACTGGAGTCTGGAGACTGGAGACTGGAGACTGGAGTCTGGAGACTGGAGACTGGAGTCTGGAGACTGGAGACCGGAGACTGGAGACTGGAGTCTGGAGACTGGAGACTGGAGTCTGGAGACTGGAGTCTGGAGTCTGGAGACTGGAGACTGGAGACTGGGGACTGGAGACTGGAGTCTGGAGACTGGAGACTGGAGACTTGATTCTGGAGACTGGAGTCTGGAGACTGGAGACTGGAGACTGGAGTCTGGAGACTGGAGACTGGAGACTTGATTCTGGAGACTGGAGTCTGGAGACTGGGGACTGGAGACTGGAGTCTGGAGACTGGAGACTGGAGTCTGGAGACTGGAGACTGGAGACTGGAGACTGGGGACTGGAGACTGGGGACTGGAGACTGGAGACTGGAGACTGGAGTCTGGAGACTGGAGACTGGAGTCTGGAGACTGGAGTCTGGAGACTGGAGACTGGGGACTGGAGACTGGAGTCTGGAGACTGGAGACTGGAGACTGGAGACTGGAGTCTGGAGACTGGAGTCTGGAGACTGGAGACTGGAGTCTGGAGACTGGAGACTGGAGACTGGAGACTGGAGTCTGGAGTCTGGAGACTGGAGACTGGAGACTGGAGTCTGGAGACTGGAGTCTGGAGACTGGAGACTGGAGACTGGAGACTGGAGTCTGGAGACTGGAGACTGGAGTCTGGAGACTGGAGTCTGGAGTCTGGAGACTGGAGACTGGGGACTGGAGACTGGAGTCTGGAGACTGGAGTCTGGAGACTGGAGACTGGAGACTTGATTCTGGAGACTGGAGTCTGGAGACTGGAGACTGGAGTCTGGAGTCTGGAGACTGGAGTCTGGAGACTGGAGACTGGAGACTTGATTCTGGAGACTGGAGTCTGGAGACTGGAGACTGGAGACTGGAGACTTGATTCTGGAGACTGGAGTCTGGAGACTGGAGACTGGAGACTGGAGTCTGGAGACTGGATTCTGGAGACTGGAGACTTGATTCTGGAGACTGGAGTCTGGAGACTGGAGACTGGAGACTGGAGACTGGAGACTGGAGTCTGGAGACTGGAGACTGGAGACTGGGGACTGGAGACTGGAGCCTGGAGTCTGGAGACTGGAGACTGGAGACTGGAGTCTGGAGACTGGAGTCTGGAGACTGGAGACTGGAGACTGGAGTCTGGAGACTGGGGACTGGAGACTGGAGACTGGAGCCTGGAGTCTGGAGAATGGAGACTGGAGTCTGGAGACTGGAGACTGGAGACTGGAGACTGGAGACTGGAGACTGGAGTCTGGAGACTGGAGCCTGGAGTCTGGAGACTGGAGACTGGAGACTGGAGACTGGAGACTGGAGACTTGATTCTGGAGACTGGAGTCTGGAGACTGGAGACTGGAGACTGGAGTCTGGAGACTGGAGACTTGATTCTGGAGACTGGAGTCTGGAGACTGGGGACTGGAGACTGGAGTCTGGAGACTGGAGACTGGAGTCTGGAGACTGGAGACTGGAGTCTGGAGACTGGAGTCTGGAGACTGGAGACTGGGGACTGGAGACTGGAGTCTAGAGACTGGAGACTGGAGTCTGGAGACTGGAGTCTGGAGACTGGAGTCTGGAGACTGGAGACTGGAGACTGGAGTCTGGAGACTGGAGACTGGAGACTGGAGACTGGGGTCTGGAGTCTGGAGACTGGAGACTGGAGACTGGAGACTGGAGTCTGGAGACTGGAGTCTGGAGACTGGAGACTGGGGACTGGAGACTGGAGTCTGGAGACTGGAGTCTGGAGACTGGAGACTGGAGACTTGATTCTGGAGACTGGAGACTGGAGTCTGGAGTCTGGAGACTGGAGTCTGGAGACTGGAGACTGGAGACTTGATTCTGGAGACTGGAGTCTGGAGACTGGAGACTGGAGACTGGAGACTTGATTCTGGAGACTGGAGTCTGGAGACTGGAGACTGGAGACTGGAGTCTGGAGACTGGATTCTGGAGACTGGAGACTGGAGACTGGAGACTTGAGTCTGGAGACTGGAGACTGGAGACTGGAGTCTGGAGTCTGGAGTCTGGAGATTGGAGACTGGAGACTGGAGACTGGGGACTGGAGACTGGGGACTGGAGACTGGAGACTGGAGACTGGAGACTGGAGTCTGGAGACTGGAGACTGGAGACTGGAGTCTGGAGACTGGAGACTGGAGACTGGAGTCTGGAGACTGGAGACTGGAGTCTGGAGACTGGAGACTGGAGTCTGGAGACTGGAGTCTGGAGACTGGAGTCTGGAGACTGGAGACTGGAGTCTGGAGACTGGAGACTGGAGACTGGAGACTGGGGTCTGGAGACTGGAGTCTGGAGACTGGAGTCTGGAGACTGGAGTCTGGAGTCTGGAGACTGGAGTCTGGAGACTGGAGACTGGAGTCTGGAGACTGGAAACTGGAGTCTGGAGACTGGAGTCTGGAGACTGGAGACTGGAGTCTGGAGACTGGAGACTGGAGTCTGGAGACTGGAGTCTGGACACTGGAGTCTGGAGTCTGGAGACTGGAGACTAGAGACTGGAGTCTGGAGACTGGGGACTGGAGACTGGGGACTGGAGTCTGGAGACTGGAGACTGGAGACTGGAGTCTGGAGACTGGAGACTGGAGTCTGGAGACTGGAGACTGGAGACTGGAGTCTGGAGACTGGAGACTGGAGTCTGGAGACTGGAGACTGGAGTCTGGAGACTGGAGTCTGGAGACTGGAGACTGGAGACTTGAGACTGGAGTCTGGAGACTGGAGACTGGAGACTGGAGTCTGGAGACTGGAGACTGGAGTCTGGAGTCTGGAGACTGGAGTCTGGAGACTGGAGTCTGGAGACTGGAGTCTGGAGACTGGAGACTGGAGTCTGGAGTCTGGAGACTGGAGTCTGGAGACTGGAGTCTGGAGACTGGAGACTGGAGACTGGAGACTGGAGTCTGGAGACTGGAGTCTGGAGTCTGGAGTCTGGAGACTGGAGACTGGAGTCTGGAGACTGGAGACTGGAGTCTGGAGACTGGAGACTGGAGCCTGGAGACTGGAGTCTGGAGACTGGAGACTGGAGACTGGAGTCTGGAGACTGGAGTCTGGAGACTGGAGACTGGAGTCTGGAGACTGGAGACTGGAGTCTGGAGACTGGAGTCTGGAGACTGGAGTCTGGAGACTGGAGACTGGAGACTGGAGACTGGGGACTGGAGAATGGAGACTGGGGACTGGAGACTGGAGTCTGGAGACTGGAGACTGGGGACTGGGGACTGGAGACTGGAGACTGGAGCCTGGAGTCTGGAGACTGGAGACTGGAGTCTGGAGTCTGGAGACTGGAGACTGGAGACTGGAGTCTGGAGACTGGGTACTGGAGACTGGAGTCTGGAGTCTGGACTTTGGAGTCTGGAGTCTGGAGTCTGGAGACTGGAGACTGGAGTCTGGAGACTGGGGACTGGGGACTGGAGACTGGGGACTGGGGACTGGAGACTGGAGTCTGGAGACTGGAGTCTGGAGACTGGAGTCTGGAGACTGGAGACTGGAGTCTGGAGACTGGAGACTGGAGTCTGGAGACTGGAGACTGGAGACTGGAGTCTGGAGTCTGGAGACTGGAGACTGGAGTCTGGAGTCTGGAGACTGGAGTCTGGAGACTGGAGACTGGAGTCTGGAGACTGGAGCCTGGAGACTGGAGACTGGAGTCTGGAGACTGGAGACTGGAGTCTGGAGACTGGAGACTGGAGACTGGAGACTGGAGTCTGGAGACTGGAGACTGGAGACTGGAGTCTGGAGACTGGAGACTGGAGACTGGAGTCTGGAGACTGGAGACTGGAGACTGTGGACTGGAGTCTGGAGACTTGATTCTGGAGACTGGAGACTGGAGTCTGGAGTCTGGAGACTGGAGTCTGGAGTCTGGAGACTGGAGACTGGAGTCTGGAGACTGGAGACTGGGGACTGGAGACTGGAGTCTGGAGTCTGGAGACTGGAGCCTGGAGACTGGGGACTGGAGACTGGGGACTGGAGACTGGAGACTGGAGTCTGGAGACTGGAGTCTGGAGACTGGAGACTGGAGTCTGGAGACTGGAGTCTGGAGACTGGAGACTGGAGACTGGAGTCTGGAGACTGGAGACTGGAGACTAGACTGGAGACTAGACTGGAGACTGGAGACTGGAGACTAGACTGGAGACTAGACTGGAGACTGGAGTCTGGAGACTAGACTGGAGACTGGAGACTGGAGTCTGGAGACTGGAGACTGGAGACTGGAGTCTGGAGACTGGAGTCTGGAGTCTGGAGACTGGAGACTGGAGACTGGAGTCTGGAGTCTGGAGACTGCAGTCTGGAGACTGGAGACTGGAGACTAGACTGGAGACTAGACTGGAGACTGGAGACTGGAGACTGGAGTCTGGAGACTGGAGACTGGAGTCTGGAGACTGGAGACTGGAGACTGGAGTCTGGAGACTGGAGACTGGAGTCTGGAGACTGGAGACTGGAGACTGGGGACTGGAGACTGGAGACTGGAGTCTGGAGACTGGAGACTGGAGACTGGAGTCTGGAGACTGGAGTCTGGGGACTGGGGACTGGAGACTGGAGTCTGGAGTCTGGAGACTGGGGACTGGAGACTGGAGACTGGAGTCTGGAGAGTGGAGTCTGGAGACTGGGGACTGGAGACTGGAGACTGGAGAGTGGAGTCTGGAGACTGGGGACTGGAGACTGGAGACTGGAGACTGGAGTCTGGAGACTGGAGACTGGAGACTGGAGTCTGGAGACTGGAGTCTGGAGACTGGAGTCTGGAGACTGGAGACTGGAGTCTGGAGACTGGAGACTGGAGTCTGGAGACTGGGGACTGGGGACTGGAGACTGGAGTCTGGAGACTGGAGACTGGGGACTGGAGACTGGAGACTGGAGTCTGGAGACTGGAGACTGGAGTCTGGAGTCTGGAGTCTGGAGACTGGAGTCTGGAGTCTGGAGACTGGAGTCTGGAGTCTGGAGACTGGAGACTGGGGACTGGAGACTGGAGTCTGGAGACTGGAGACTGGAGTCTGGAGACTGGAGTCTGGAGACTGGAGACTGGAGTCTGGAGTCTGGAGACTGGAGACTGGAGACTGGAGTCTGGAGACTGGAGACTGGAGTCTGGAGTCTGCAGACTGGAGTCTGGAGACTGGAGTCTGGAGTCTGGAGACTGGAGACTGGAGTCTGGAGACTGGAGACTGGAGTCTGGAGACTGGAGACTGGAGTCTGGAGACTGGAGACTGGAGTCTGGAGACTGGAGACTGGAGACTGGAGTCTGGAGACTGGAGACTGGAGACTGGAGTCTGGAGACTGGGGACTGGAGACTGGGGACTGGAGACTGGAGACTGGAGTCTGGAGACTGGAGACTGGAGACTGGAGACTGGAGTCTGGAGACTGGAGACTGGAGTCTGTAGACAGGAGACTGGAGACTGGAGACTGGAGTCTGGAGACTGGAGTCTGGAGACTGGAGTCTGGAGACTGGAGTCTGGAGTCTGGAGACTGGAGACTGGAGTCTGGAGTCTGGAGACTGGAGACTGGAGACTGGAGTCTGGAGACTGGGGACTGGAGACTGGAGTCTGGAGACTGGAGACTGGAGACTGGAGTCTGGGGACTGGAGACTGGAGTCTGGAGACTGGAGACTGGAGACTAGACTGGAGACTGGAGACTGGAGACTGGGGACTGGAGACTGTGGACTGGAGACTTGATTCTGGAGTCTGGAGACTGGAGACTGGAGTCTGGAGACTGGGGACTGGAGACTGGAGTCTGGAGACTGGAGACTGGAGTCTGGAGTCTGGAGACTGGGGACTGGAGACTGGAGTCTGGAGTCTGGAGACTGGAGACTGGAGACTGGAGTCTGGAGACTGGGGACTGGAGACTGGAGTCTGGAGACTGGAGTCTGGAGACTGGAGTCTGGAGACTGGAGACTGGAGTCTGGAGTCTGGAGTCTGGAGACTGGAGACTGGAGACTGGAGTCTGGAGACTGGAGACTGGAGACTGGAGTCTGGAGACTGGAGTCTGGAGACTGGAGTCTGGAGACTGGAGTCTGGAGACTGGAGACTGGAGACTGGAGTCTGGAGTCTGGAGACTGGAGACTGGAGTCTGGGGACTGGAGACTGGGGACTGGAGACTGGAGTCTGGAGACTGGAGACTGGAGACTGGAGTCTGGAGTCTGGAGACTGGAGACTGGAGTCTGGAGTCTGGAGACTGGAGTCTGGAGTCTGGAGACTGGAGTCTGGAGACTGGAGACTGGAGACTGGAGACTGGAGTCTGGAGACTGGAGACTGGAGACTGGAGTCTGGAGACTGGAGTCTGGAGACTGGAGACTGGGGACTGGAGACTGGAGACTGGAGACTGGAGTCTGGAGACTGGAGACTAGACTGGAGACTGGAGACTGGAGACTAGACTGGAGACTGGAGACTGGAGACTGGAGTCTGGAGACTGGAGTCTGGAGACTGGAGACTGGAGACTAGACTGGAGACTGGAGACTGGAGTCTGGAGACTGGAGACTGGAGACTGGGGACTGGAGACTGCAGACTAGACTGGAGTCTGGAGTCTGGAGTCTGGAGACTGGAGTCTGGAGACTGGAGACTGGAGACTAGACTGGAGACTGGAGACTGGGGACTGGAGACTGGAGACTAGACTGGAGACTGGAGTCTGGAGACTGGGGACTGGAGACTGCAGACTAGACTGGAGACTGGAGACTGGAGAGTAGACTGGACTGGACTGGACTGGTCTGGAGACTGGAGACTAGACTGGAGACTAGACTGGAGACTAGTCTGGAGACTCGTCTGGAGACTAGTCTGGAGACTGGAGACTGGAGACTAGACTGGAGACTAGTCTGGAGACTAGTCTGGAGACTGGAGTCTGGAGACTGGAGACTGGAGACTGGAGTCTGGAGACTGGAGTCTGGAGCCTGGAGTCTGGAGACTGGAGACTGGAGTCTGGAGACTGGAGACTGGAGTCTGGAGACTGGAGTCTGGAGACTGGAGACTGAAGTCTGGAGACTTGATTCTGGAGACTGGAGTCTGGAGACTGGAGTCTGGAGACTGGAGACTGGAGTCTGGAGACTGGAGACTGGAGACTGCAGACTAGACTGGAGTCTGGAGACTGGAGTCTGGAGACTGGAGACTGGAGTCTGGAGACTGGAGACTGGAGACTGGAGTCTGGAGACTGGAGACTGGAGTCTGGAGTCTGGGGACTGGAGACTGGAGACTGGAGACTGGAGTCTGGAGACTGGAGACTGGAGACTTGATTCTGGAGTCTGGAGACTGGAGACTGGAGACTGGAGTCTGGAGACTGGAGACTGGAGACTGGAGTCTGGGGACTGGAGACTGGAGACTTGATTCTGGAGACTGGAGTCTGGAGTCTGGAGACTGGAGACTGGGGACTGGAGACTGGAGACTGGAGACTTGATTCTGGAGACTGGAGACTTGATTCTGGAGACTGGAGACTGGAGACTGGAGTCTGGAGACTGGAGTCTGGAGACTGGAGACTGGAGACTGGAGTCTGGAGACTGGAGTCTGGAGACTGGGGACTGTAGACTGGAGACTGGAGACTGGAGACTGGAGTCTGGAGACTGGAGACTGGAGACTGGAGTCTGGAGACTGGAGACTGGAGACTGGACTGGAGACTGGAGACTGGAGACTGGACTGGAGACTGGAGCCTGGAGACTGGAGACTGGAGTCTGGAGACTGGAGACTGGAGACTAGACTGGAGACTGGAGTCTGGAGACTGGAGACTGGAGACTGGAGTCTGGAGACTGGAGACTGGAGACTGGAGTCTGGAGACTGGAAACTGGAGACTGGACTGGAGACTGGAGCCTGGAGACTGGAGACTGGAGACTGGAGTCTGGAGACTGGAGACTGGAGACTGGAGTCTGGAGACTGGAGACTGGAGACTGGAGACTGGAGTCTGGAGACTGGAGACTAGACTGGAGACTGGAGTCTGGAGACTGGAGACTAGACTGGAGACTGGAGTCTGGAGTCTGGAGACTAGACTGGAGACTAGACTGGAGTCTGGAGACTGGAGACTGGAGACTGGAGTCTGGGGACTGGAGACTGGAGACTGGAGACTGGAGTCTGGAGACTGGAGTCTGGAGACTGGAGACTGGAGTCTGGAGACTGGAGTCTGGAGACTGGAGTCTGGAGACTGGACTCTGGAGTCTGGAGACTGGAGACTGTAGACTGGAGACTGGACTGGAGTCTGGAGTCTGGAGACTGGAGACTGGAGCCTGGAGACTGGAGTCTGGAGACTGGGGACTGGAGACTAGGCTGGAGACTGGAGACTAGACTGGAGTCTGGAGTCTGGAGACTGGAGACTGGAGACTAGACTGGAGTCTGGAGTCTGGAGACACTAGACTGGAGACTGGAGACTGGAGACTGGAGTCTGGGGACTGGAGACTGGAGACTGCAGACTAGACTGGAGACTGGACTGGAGACTGAAGACTAGACTGGAGACTAGACTGGAGACTAGACTGGAGACTAGTCTGGAGTCTGGAGTCTGGAGACTGGAGACTAGACTGGAGACTAGACTGGAGACTAGTCTGGAGACTAGTCTGGAGTCTGGAGTCTGGAGACTAGTCTGGAGACTGGAGTCTGGAGACTGGGGTCTGGAGACTGGGGTCTGGAGTCTGGAGTCTGGAGACTGGAGACTGCAGACTAGACTGGAGACTAGACTGGAGACTAGACTGGAGACTAGACTGGAGTCTGGAGTCTGGAGACTAGACTGGAGACTAGACTGGAGACTAGTCTGGAGACTGGGGACTGGAGACTGGAGACTGCAGACTAGACTGGAGACTAGACTGAAGTCTGGAGTCTGGAGACTGGAGTCTGGAGACTGGAGACTGGAGACTAGACTGGAGACGAGACTGGAGACTAGACTGGAGACTGGAGACTAGACTGGAGACTGGAGACTGGAGACTAGAGACTGGAGACTAGACTGGAGACTGGAGACTAGACTGGAGACTGGAGACTAGACTGGAGACTGAGGACTGGAGACTGGAGACTGGAGACGAGACTGGAGTCTGGAGACTGGAGACTGGAGACTGGAGACTAGACTGGAGACTGGAGACTAGACGGGACTGGAGACTGGAGACTGCAGACTAGACTGGAGGCTGGAGACTAGACTGGAGTCTGGAGACTGGAGTCTGGAGACTGGAGTCTGGAGACTGGAGTCTGGAGTCTGGAGACTGGAGTCTGGAGACGGGAGACTGGAGACTGGAGACTGGAGTCTGGAGACGGGAGACTGTAGTCTGGTGACTGGAGTCTAGAGTCTAGAGTCTAGAGTCTAGAGTCTGGAGTCTGGAGACTAGAGACTAGAGACTAGAGACTAGAGACTAGAGACTAGAGACTAGAGACTAGAGACTAGAGACTAGAGACTAGAGACTAGAGACTAGAGACTAGAGACTAGAGACTAGAGTCTGGAGCCTGGAGCCTGGAGCCTGTGAGATGGTAACACAGTGGTTGTGTTACTGGACCAGTAATCCAGAGGCCTGGACTAATGATCCAGAGACATGAGTTCAAATCCCACCACGGCAGATGTGGAATTAATTGATATCATATAAGCGAGTACCATGAAACTATCGGATTGCCGTGAAAACCCTTCTGGTTCACGAATGTCCTTTCGGGAAGGAAATCTCCCTTCCTTACCTGGTCTGGCCTATATGTGACTCCAGACTCTCAGCAATGTGGTTGGCTCTGAACTGCGCTCTGCAGTTGAAGGAGGCGGCTCCCCACCACCTTCTCAAGGGCAATTAGGAATGGGCGATAAATTCTGGCCTTCGCAGCGACACCCACATCCTAGGAACGAATAAAAAAAGTGGACTGGAGATGGAGAGACTGGGGGTCTCTAATTGTTTGATGGGACTCAGTCGGGGGAGCTTTAGCATTGCTTATTGTTCCTCTTATCTAACTTCTTGTGTCTACTCTGGTCGCGAGTCTAACCTGAGCTCCCCTTCCATTAGCGGCGGAGTCCGTTCCTGTGGACTGGAAGGAATCGAAGGAGCTAGAGACTGTTAACCTGGACAGCGCCAACTCGCTGCAAGGAAGCACCACTCACCAATCTTCCACCGAGGTACATTCATCCAGCAAGCTCTTCCTCACAGAGGTTCACAGAACGTTCGATGGGGTTCAGAGAGACAGGGTCTGGCTTTCAGAGGCTTCAAGTCTCCCGTCCCACACACTCCTTCCTCACCCCGCAAACTGTGATCACCTCACCCCCCAAACTGTGATCTCCTCACCCCCCAAACTGTGATCTCCTCACCCCCCAAACGGTGATCAACTCACCCCCCAAACTGTGATCACCTCACCCCGCAAACTGTGATCAACTCACCCCCCAAACTGTGATCTCCTCATTCCCCAAACTGTGATCAGCTCAACCCCAAACTGTGATCACCTCACCCCCCAAACTGTGATCACCTCACCCCCCAAACTGTGATCTCCTCACCCCCCAAACTGTGATCTCCTCACCCCCCAAACTGTGATCTCCTCACCCCCCAAACGGTGATCAACTCACCCCCCAAACTGTGATCACCTCACCCCGCAAACTGTGATCAACTCACCCCCCAAACTGTGATCTCCTCATTCCCCAAACTGTGATCAGCTCAACCCCAAACTGTGATCACCTCACCCCCCAAACTGTGATCTCCTCAACCCCCAAACTTTTGTCTCCTCACCCCCCAAACTGTGATCTCCTCACCCCCCAAACTGTGATCTCCTCACCCCCAAACTGTGATCTCCTCACCCCCCAAACTGTGATCTCCTCACCCCCAAACTGTGCTCTCCGCACCCCCCAAACTGTGATCTCCTCACCCCCCAAACTGTGATCTCCTCACCCTCCAAACTGTGATCTCCTCACCCCCCAAACTGTGATCTCCTCACCCCCCAAACTGTGATCTCCTCACCCCCCAAACTGTGATCTCCTCACCCCCCAAACTGTGATCTCCTCACCCCCCAAACAGTGATCAACTCACCCCCCAAACTGTGATCAACTCACCCCCCAAACTGTGATCAACTCACCCCCCAAACTGTGATCAACTCACCCCCCAAACTGTGATCTCCTCATTCCCCAAACTGTGATCAGCTCAACCCCAAACTGTGATCAACTCACCCCCCAAACAGTGATCTCCTCACCCCCCAAACTGTAAACTCATCACCCAAACTGTGATTTCCTCACCCCAAACTGATCTCCTCACCCCCAAAACTGTGATCTCCTCACCCCCCAAACTGTGATCACCTCACCCCCAAACTGTGATCTCCTCACCCCCCAAACTGTGATCAGGGCAGCACGGTGGCATAGTGGTTAGCACTGTTGCCTCACAGCGCCAGGGACCCGGGTTCAAATCCAGCCTCGGGTGACTGTCTGTGTGGAGTTTGCACATTCTCCCCGTGTTTGCGTGGGTTTTCTCCGGGTGCTCCAGTTTCCTCCCACAGTCCAAAGATGTGCGGGTTAGGTTGATTGGCCATGATAAAAAAAATTGGCCCTTAGTGTTAGGGGGGATTAAATACGTGGGGTTACGGGTATAGGGCTTGGGTGGGATGGCTGTCGGTGTAGGGACCGGGTGCTAGGGTTTGGATGAACAGCCATGATCTCGTTGAATGGCGGAGCAGGCTCGAAGGGCCGAATGGCCTACTCCTGCTCCTATCTTCTATGTTTCTATGTTTCTATCACCTAACCCCCCAAACTTTGATCAACTCACCCCCCAAACTGTGATCAGCTCACCCCCCAAACTGTGATCACCTCACCCCCCAAACTGTGATCTCCTCACCCCCCAAACTGTGATCTCCTCAACCCAAAAACTCTGATCTCCTCACTCCCCAAACTGTGCTCACCTCACCCCACAAACTGTGATCTACTCACTCCCCAAACTGTGATCACCTCACCCCCAAACTGTGATCTACTCACTCCCCAAACTGTGATCTCCTCACCCCCCAAACTGTGATCTCCTCACCCCGCAAACTGTGATCTCCTCACCCCCCAAACTGTGATCTCCTCACCCCCAAAACTGTGATCTCCTCATCCCCCAAACTGTGATCTCCTCACCCCCCAAACTGTGATCTCCTCACTCCCCAAACTGTGATCACCTCATCACCCAATCTGTGATCTGCTCATCCCCCAAACTGTGATCTCCTCACCCCCAAAGCTGTGACCTCCTCACCCCCCAAACTGTGATCACCTCACCCCCCAAACTGTGATCATTCACCCACCAAACTGTGAACTCCTAACACGCCACCAAACTGTGACCTCCTCACCCCTCAAACCGTGATCTCCTCGCTCCCCAAGCTGTGGGACACCTCACACCCCACACTGTGGAACTCCTCACCCACCAGACTGTGGGACTCCTCACCCACCAGACTGTGGGACTCCTCACCCACCAGACTGTGGGACTCCTCACCCCCCAAACTGTGGAACTCCTCACCCCCCAAAACTGTGGGGCTCCTCACCCCCAAACTGTGGGTCTCCTCACTCCCCAAACTGGGAGACTCCTCAGCTCCCAAACTGTGAGACTCCTCACCCCCCCAAACTGTGGGACTTCTCACCCCCAAACTGTGATGTCCTCACTCCCCAAACTATAAACTCCTCACGCCCAGAACTGTTAATAGCTCACTCCCCAAACTGTGACCTCCTCATCCCCCAAACTGTGATCTCCTCACTCCCCAAACTGTGATCTCCTCAAGCTCCAAACTGTGATCTCCTCACCCCCAAACTGATCTGCTCACACCCCAGTCTGTGATCTCTTCACCCCCAAAATTGTGATCTCCTCACCCACCAAACTGTGATCCCCTCACCCCCCAAACTGTGATCACCTCATCCCCCAAACTGCAATCACCTCACCCCCCCAAACTGTGATCTCCTCATCTCCCAAACTGTGATCACCTCACCCCCAAACTATGATCACCTCACCCCCAATCTTTGATCACCTCATCCCCCAAACTCTGTTCTCCTCACCCCCCAAACTGTGATCACCTCACCCCCCAAATTGTGATCACCTCACTCCCCAAACTGTGATCACCTCATCCCCCAAACTGTGATTTCCTCACCCCCAAACTGTGATCACCTCACCTCCCAAACTGTGATTACCTCATCCCCCAAACTGTGATCACCTCACACCCCACACTGTGGGACTCCTCACCCCCAAACTGTGGGACTCCTCACCCACCAGACTGTGAAACTCCTCACCCCCCCAAACTGTGGAACTCCTCACCCCCAAACTGTGGGACTCCTCACCCCTCCAAACTGTGGGACTCCTCACCCCCAAACTGTGATGTCCTCACTCCCCAAACTATAATCTCCTCACCCCCAGAACTGTTAATAGCTCACGCCCCAAACAGTGATCTCCTCAACCCCCAAACTGTGATCTCCTCACCCCCAAACTGTGATCTCCTCACGCCCAAACTGTGATCTCCTCACCCCCAAACTGTGATCTCCTCACGCCCAAACTGTGATCTCCTCAAGCTCCAAACTGTGATCTCCTCACCCCCAAACTGTGATCTGCTCACGCCCCAAACTGTGATCACCTCACCCCACAAACTGTGATCTCCTCACCCCGCAAACTGTGATCTCCTCACCCCCCAAAATATAATCTCCTCACCCCAAAAACTGTGATCACCTCACCCCACAAACTGTGATCACCTCACCCCACAAACTGTGATCTCCTCAGCACCCAAAATATAATCTCCTCACCCCCGAAACTGTGATCTCCTCACCCCACAAACTGTGATCTCCTCACCCCGCAAACTGTGATCTCCTCACCACCCAAAATATAATCTCCTCACCCCACAAACTGCGATCACCTCACCCCACAAACTGTGATCTCCTCACCCCGCGAACTGTGATCTCCTCACCACCCAAAATATAATCTCCTCACCCCCGAAACTGTGATCTCCTCACCCCGCGAACTGTGATCTCCTCACCACCCAAAATATAATCTCCTCACCCCGCAAACGGTGATCTCCTCACCCCACCAACTGTGATCACCTCACCCCACAAAATGTGATCTCCTCACCACCCAAAATATAATCTCCTCACCCCCCAAACTGTGATCTCCTCACCCCGCAAACTGTGATCTCCTCACCCCGCAAACTGTGATCTCCTCACCCCGCAAACTGCGATCTCCTCACCTCCCAAACTGTGATCTCCTCACCACCAAAAATATAATCTCCTCACCCCCCAAACTGTGATCTCCTCACCCCCCAAACTGTGATCTCCTCACCCCGCAAACTGTGATCTCCTCACCTCCCAAACTGTGATCTCCTCACCCCAAAACTGTGATCTGCTCACCCCCTAAACTGTGAAGACCTCACCCCCAAAACTGTGATATCCCAACCCCCAATATGTGATCACCTCACCCCCCAAACTGTGATCACCTCATCCCCCAAACTGCGATCACCTCACCCCCCCAAACTGTGATCTCCTCACCCCCCAAACTATGATCTCCTCACCCGCAAACTGTGATCTCTACATCCCCCCAAACTGTGGGACTCCTCACCCCCCAAATTATGATCACCTCACCTCCCAAACTGTGATCACCTCACCCCCAAACTGTGATCACCTCACCCCCAAACTTTGATCACCTCATCCCCCAAACTGTGTTCTGCTCACCCCCCAATCTGTGATCTCCTCACCCCCCAAACAGTGATCACCTCACCCCCCAAACTGTGAAGACCTCACCCCTCAAACTGTGATCACCTCACCCCCCAAACTGTGATCACCTCACCCCGCAAACTGTGATCACCTCACTCCCCAAACTGTGATCTACTCACCCGCAAACTGTGATCTCTACATCCCCCCAAACTGTGGGACTCCTCACCCCCCAAATTATGATCACCTCACCTCCCAAACTGTGATCACCTCACCCCCAAACTGTGATCACCTCACCCCCAAACTTTGATCACCTCATCCCCCAAACTGTGTTCTGCTCACCCCCCAATCTGTGATCTCCTCACCCCCCAAACAGTGATCACCTCACCCCCCAAACTGTGAAGACCTCGCCCCTCAAACTGTGTTCACTTCACCACCCAAACTGTGATCACCTCACCCCGCAAACTGTGATCACCTCACCCCCCAAACTGTGAACTCCTCACACCCCACCAAACTGTGATCTCCTCACCCTCCAAACCGTGATCTCCTCACTCCCCAAAATGTGGGACACCTCACTCCCCAAAATGTGGGACTCCTCACCCACCAGACTGTGGGACTCCTCACCCACCAGACTGTGGAAATCCTCACCCCTCAAACTGTGGAACTCCTCACCCCCAAACTGTGGGACACCTCACTCCCCAAACTGGGAGACTCCTCACCTCCCAAACTGTGAGACTCCTCACCCCCCAAACTGTGGGACTCCTCACCCCCAAACTGTGATGTCCTCACTCCCCAAACTGTGATCTCCTCGCTCCCCAAACTGTATCTCCGCAAGCTCCAAACTGTGATCTCCTCAAGCTCCAAACTGTGATCTCCTCACCCCCAAACTGTGATCTCCTCACCCCCAAACTGTGATCTGCTCACACCCCAGTCTGTGATCTCTTCACCCACAAAACTGTGAACTCCTCACCCCCAAACTGTGATCACCTCACCCCCCCAAACTGTGATCTCCTCACCCCCCAAACTATGATCTCCTCACCCACAAACTGTGATCTCTTCATCCCCCCAAACTGTGTGACTCCTCACCCCCCAAATTATGATCACCTCACCTCCCAAACTGTGATCACCTCACCCCCAAACTGTGATCACCTCACCCCCAAACTTTGATCACCTCATCCCCCAAACTGTGTTCTGCTCACCCCCCAATCTGTGATCTCCTCACACCCCAAACTGTGATCACCTCACCCCCCAAACTTTGATCACCTCACCCCCCAAACTGTGAAGACCTCACCCCTCAAACTGTGATCACCTCACCCCCCAAACTGTGATCACCTCACCCCGCAAACTGTGATCACCTCACCCCCCAAACTGTGAAGACCTCACCCCCCAAACTGTGATCACCTCACCCCGCAAACTGTGATCACCTCACCCCCCAAACTGTGAAGACCTCACCCCCCAAACTGTGATCACCTCACTCCCCAAACTGTGATCACCTCACTCCCCAAACTGTGATCTACTCACCCCCCGAAACTGTGATCTACTTACCCCACTAAGTGCAATCTCCTCAGCTCAAACTGTGATCACCTCACTCCCCAAACTGTGATCTACTCACCCCCCGAAACTGTGATCTCCTTACCCCACTAAATGCAATCTCCTCAGCTCAAACTGTGATCACCTCACCCCGCAAACTGTGATCATTCACCCACCAAACTGTGTTCACTTCACCACCCAAACTGTGATCACCTCACCCCGCAAACTGTGATCACCTCACAGCCCAAACTGTGATCACCTCACCCCGCAAAGTGTGATCACCTCACCCCCCAAACTGTGAACTCCTCACACCCCACCAAACTGTGATCTCCTCACCCCCCAAGCCGTCATCTCCTCACTCCCCAAAATGTGGGACACCTCACTCCCCAAAATGTGGGACTCCTCACCCACCAGACTGTGGGACTCCTCACCCACCAGACTGTGGGACTCCTCACCCACCAGACTGTGGAAATCCTCACCCCCAAACTGTGGAACTCCTCACCTCCAAACTGTGGGGCTCCTCACTCCCCAAACTGGGAGATTCCTCACCTCCCAAACTGTGAGACTCCTCACCCCCAAACTGTGGGACTCCTCACCCCCCAAACTGTGATGTCCTCACTCCCCAAACTGTAATCTCCTCACTCCCCAAACTGTTATCTCCTCACCCCCAGAACTGTTAATAGCTCACTCCCCAAACTGTGATCTCCTCATCCCCCAAACTGTGATCTCCTCACTCCCCAAAATGTGATCTCCGCAAGCTCCAAACTGTGATCTCCTCAAGCTCCAAACTGTGATCTCCTCACCCCCAAACTGTGATCTGCTCACACCCCAGTCTGTGATCTCTTCACCCACAAAACTGTGATCTCCTCACCCCCAAACTGTGATCACCTCATCCCCCAAACTGCGATCACCTCATCCCCCAAACTGTGATCTCCTCACCCCCCCATACTATGATCTCCTCACCCGCAAACTGTGATCTCTTCATCCCCCCAAACTGTGGGACTCCTCACCCCCCAAATTATGATCTCCTCACCCCCAAACTTTGATCACCTCATCCCCCAAACTGTGAAGACGGCACCCCTCAAACTGTGATCACCTCACACCCCAAACTGTGACCTCCTCACCCCAAAACTGTGGGACTCCTCACCCACCAGACTGTGGGACTCCTCACCCACCAGACTGTGGGACTCCTCACCCACCAGACTGTGGGACTCCTCACCCACCAGACTGTGGGACTCCTCACCCACCAGACTGTGGGACTCCTCACCCACCAGACTGTGGGACTCCTCACCCCCCAAAACTGTGGGATTCCTCACGCCCCAAACTGTGGGACTCCTCACTCCCCAACCTGGGAGACTCCTCACCTCCCAAACTGTGAGACTCCTCACCCCCCCCCAAACTGTGGGACTCCTCACCCCCAAACTGTGATCACCTCACCCCACAAACTGTGATCTCCTCACTCCCCAAACTGTGATCACCTCATCACCCAATCTGTGATCTGCTCATCCCCCAAACTGTGATCTCCTCACCCCCAAAGCTGTGACCTCCTCACCCCCCAAACTGTGATCACCTCACCCCCAAAACTGTGATCACCTCATCTCCCAAACTGTGATCACCTCACCCCCCAAACTGTGATCATTCACCCACCAAACTGTGAACTCCTAACACGCCACCAAACTGTGATCTCCTCACCCCTCAAACCGTGATCTCCTCGCTCCCCAAGCTGTGGGACACCTCACACCCCACACTGTGGAACTCCTCACCCACCAGACTGTGGGACTCCTCACCCCCCAAAACTGTGGGGCTCCTCACCCCCAAACTGTGGGTCTCCTCACTCCCCAAACTGTGAGACTCCTCACCCCCCCAAACTGTGGGACTTCTCACCCCCAAACTGTGATGTCCTCACTCCCCAAACTATAATCTCCTCACGCCCAGAACTGTTAATAGCTCACTCCCCAAACTGTGACCTCCTCATCCCCCAAACTGTGATCTCCTCACTCCCCAAACTGTGATCTCCTCAAGCTCCAAACTGTGATCTCCTCACCCCCAAACTGATCTGCTCACACCCCAGTCTGTGATCTCTTCACCCCCAAAACTGTGATCTCCTCACCCACCAAACTGTGATCCCCTCACCCCCCAAACTGTGATCACCTCATCCCCCAAACTGCAATCACCTCACCCCCCCAAACTGTGATCTCCTCATCTCCCAAACTGTGATCACCTCACCGCCAAACTATGATCACCTCACCCCCCAATCTTTGATCACCTCATCCCCCAAACTGTGTTCTCCTCACCCCCCAAACTGTGATCACCTCACCCCCCAAATTGTGATCACCTCACTCCCCAAACTGTGATCACCTCATCCCCCAAACTGTGATTTCCTCACCCCCAAACTGTGATCACCTCACCTCCCAAACTGTGATTACCTCATCCCCCAAACTGTGATCATTCACCCATCAAACTGTGTTCACTTCACCCCCCAAACTTTGATCACCTCACCCCCCAAACTTTGATCACCTCACCCCCCAAACTGTGATCACCTCACCCCCCAAACTGTGATCACCTCACCCCCCAAACTGTGATCACCTCACACCCCACACTGTGGAACTCCTCACCCCCAAACTGTGGGACTCCTCACCCACCAGACTGTGGGACTCCTCACCCACCAGACTGTGGGACTCCTCACCCACCAGACTGTGGGACTCCTCACCCCCCCAAACTGTGGAACTCCTCACCCCCAAACTGTGGGACTCCTCACTCCCCAAACTGGGAGACTCCTCAACTTCCAAACTGTGAGACTCTTCACCCCTCCAAACTGTGGGACTCCTCACCCCCAAACTGTGATGTCCTCACTCCCCAAACTATAATCTCCTCACCCCCAGAACTGTTAATAGCTCACGCCCCAAACAGTGATCTCCTCATCCCCCAAACTGTGATCTCCTCACCCCCAAACTGTGATCTCCTCACGCCCAAACTGTGATCTCCTCAAGCTCCAAACTGTGATCTCCTCACCCCCAAACTGTGATCTCCTCACCCCCAAACTGTGATCTCCTCACCCCCAAACTGTGATCTCCTCACGCCCAAACTGTGATCTCCTCAAGCTCCAAACTGTGATCTCCTCACCCCCAAACTGTGATCTGCTCACACCCCAAACTGTGATCTCTTCACCCCACCAACTGTGATCACCTCACCCCGCAAACTGTGATCACCTCACCCCACAAACTGTGATCTCCTCACCCCGCAAACTGTGATCTCCTCACCACCCAAAATATAATCTCCTCACCCCCCAAACTGTGATCTCCGCACCCCGCAAACTGTGATCTCCTCACCACCCAAAATATAATCTCCTCACCCTGCAAACTGTGATCTCCTCACCACCCAAAATATAATCTCCTCACCCCGCAAACTGTGATCTCCTCACCCCGCAAACTGTGATCTCCTCGCCTCCTAACTGTGATCACCTCATCCCCAAAAAGTGATCACCTCACTCGCCAATTTGTGATGACCTCATCCACCAAACTGTGATCTCCTCACCCCCAAACTGTGATCTCCTCAACCCCAAAATGTGATCACCTCCCCCCGCAAACTGTGATCTCCTCACCTCCCAAACTGTGATCACCTCATCCCCCAAACTTTGATCTCCTCACCCCCAAAACTGTGATCACCTCATCACCCAAACTGTGATCACCTCACCCCCAAAACTGTGATCACCTCATCACCCAAACTGTGATCTCCTCACCCCCCAAACCGTGATCACCTCACCCCCAAAACTGTGACCTCCTCATCCCAAAAACTGCGATCTCCTCACTCCCCAAATTGTGATGACCTCATCCCCCAAACTGTGATCTCCTCACCCCACAAACTTTGATCTCCTCACCCCCCAAACTGTGGTCACCTCACCCCGCAAACTGTGATCTCCTCAACTCCCAAACTGTGATCACCTCATCCCCCAAACTGTGATCACCTCACACCCAAAACCGTAAACTCCTCATCACCCAAACTGTGATTTCCTCACCCCACAAACTGTGATCTCCTCACCCCCAAAACTGTGATCTCCTCATCCCAAAAACTGTGATCTCCTCAATCCCCAAACTGTGATCACCTCACCCCCAAACTGTGATCACCTCATCCCCAAAACTGTGATCACCTCATCACCTAAACTGTGATCTGCTCATCCCCCAAACTGTGAAGACCTCACCCCCAAAACTGTGATCTCCTCACCCCCCAATATGTGATCCCCTCACCCCCCAAACTGTGATCCCCTCACCCCCCAAACTGTGATCTACTCACCCCCCAAAACTGTGATCCCCTTACCCCACTAAGTGCAATCTCCTCAGCTCAAACTGTGATCACCTCACCCCGCAAACTGTGATCATTCACCCACCAAACTGTGTTCACTTCACCACCCAAACTGTGATCACCTCACCCCGCAAACTGTGATCACCTCACAGCCCAAACTGTGATCACCTCACCCCGCAAACTGTGATCACCTCACCCCCCAAACTGTGAACTCCTCACACCCCACCAAACTGTGATCTCCTCACCCCCCAAACCGTGATCTCCTCACTCCCCAAAATGTGGGACACCTCACTCCCCAAAACGTTGGACTCCTCACCCACCAGACTGTGGGACTCCTCACCCACCAGACTGTGGGACTCCTCACCCACCAGACTGGGAGACTCCTCACCTCCCAAACTGTGGGACTCCTCACTCCCCAAACTGGGAGACTCCTCACCCCCCAAACTGTGGGACTCCTCACCCCCAAACTGTGATCACCTCACCCCCAAACTGTGATCACCTCACCCCCAAACTTTGATCACCTCATCCCCCAAACTGTGTTCTGCTCACCCCCCAATCTGTGATCTCCTCACCCCCCAATCTGTGATCTCCTCACCCCCCAAACAGTGATCACCTCACCCCCCAAACTTGGATCACCTCACCCCCCAAACTGTGAAGACCTCACCCCTCAAACTGTGATCACCTCACCCCCCAAACTGTGATCACCTCACCCCGCAAACTGTGATCACCTCACCCCCCAAACTGTGAAGACCTCACCCCCCAAACTGTGATCACCTCACTCCCCAAACTGTGATCACCTCACTCCCCAAACTGTGATCTACTCACCCCCCGAAACTGTGATCTCCTTACCCCACTAAGTGCAATCTCCTCAGCTCAAACTGTGATCACCTCACCCCGCAAACTGTGATCATTCACCCACCAAACTGTGTTCACTTCACCACCCAAACTGTGATCACCTCACCCCGCAAACTGTGATCGCCTCACAGCCCAAACTGTGATCACCTCACCCCGCAAACTGTGATCACCTCACCCCCCAAACTGTGAACTCCTCACACCCCACCAAACTGTGATCTCCTCACCCCCCAAACCGTGATCTCCTCACACCCCAAAATGTGGGACACCTCACTCCCCAAAATGTGGGACTCCTCACCCACCAGACTGTGGGACTCCTCACCCACCAGACTTTGGAAATCCTCACCCCCCAAACTGTGGAACTCCTCACCCCCAAACTGTGGGGCTCCTCACTCCCCAAACTGTGAGACTCCTCACCTCCCAAACTGTGAGACTCCTCACCCCCCAAACTGTGGGACTCCTCACCCCCAAACTGTGATGTCCTCACTCCCCAAACTGTAATCTCCTCACTCCCCAAACTGTTACCTCCTCACCCCCAGAACTGTTAATAGCTCACTCCCCAAACTGTGATCTCCTCATCCCCCAAACTGTGATCTCCTCACTCCCCAAAATGTGATCTCCGCAGGCTCCAAACTGTGATCTCCTCAAGCTCCAAACTGTGATCTCCTCACCCCCAAACTGTGATCTGCTCACACCCCAGTCTGTGATCTCTTCACCCACAAAACTGTGATCTCCTCACCCCCAAACTGTGATCACCTCATCCCCCAAACTGCGATCACCTCACCCCCGCAAACTGTGATCTCCTCACCCCCCAAACTATGATCTCCTCACCCGCAAACTGTGATCTCTTCATCCCCCCAAACTGTGGGACTCCTCATCCCCCAAATTATGATCTCCTCACCCCCAAACTTTGATCACCTCATCCCCCAAACTGTGAAGAGGGCGCCCCTCAAACTGTGATCACCTCACCCCCCAAACTGTGACCTCCTCACCCCACAAACTGTGACCTCCTCACCCCAAAACTGTGGGACTCCTCACCCACCAGACTGTGGGACTCCTCACCCACCAGACTGTGGGACTCCTCACCCACCAGACTGTGGGACTCCTCACCCACCAGACTGTGGGACTCCTCACCCACCAGACTGTGGGACTCCTCACCCCCCAAAACTGTGGGACTCCTCACGCCCCAAACTGTGGGACTCCTCACTCCCCAAACTGGGAGACTCCTCACCCCCCAAACTGTGATCACCTCACCCCCCCCAAACTGTGGGACTCCTCACCCCCAAACTGTGATCTGCTCACGCCCCAAACTGTGATCTCTTCACCCCACCAATTGTGATCACCTCACCCCCCAAACTGTCATCACCTCACCCCGCAAACTGTGATCTCCTCACCCCCCAAACTGTGATCTCCTCACCCCGCAAAATGTGATCTCTTCATCCCCCCCAAACTGTGGGACTCCTCACCCCCCAAATTATGATCTCCTCACCCCCAAACTTTGATCACCTCATCCCCCAAACTGTGAAGACGGCACCCCTCAAACTTTGATCACCTCACCCCCCAAACTGTGATCACCTCACCCCCCAAACTGTGATCACCTCACTCCCCAAACTGTGATCACCTCATCCGCCAAACTGTGATTTCCTCACCCCCCAAACTGTGATCACCTCACTCCCCAAACTGTGATCACCTCATCCGCCAAACTGTGATCACCTCATCCGCCAAACTGTGATTTCCTCACCCCCCAAACTGTGATCACCTCACCCCCCAAACTGTGATCACCTCACCCCCCAAACTGTGATCACCTCACTCCCCAAACTGTGATCACCTCACTCCCCAAACTGTGATCACCTCATCCGCCAAACTGTGATTTCCTCACCCCCCAAACTGTGATCACCTCACCCCCCAAACTGTGATCACCTCACTCCCCAAACTGTGATCACCTCACTCCCCAAACTGTGATCACCTCATCCGCCAAACTGTGATCTCTTCACCCCCCGAAACTGTGATCACCTCACCCCCCAAACTGTGATCACCTGAGCTCCCAAAATGTGACCTCCTCACCCCAAAACTGTGGGACTCCTCACCCACCAGACTGTGGGACTCCTCACCCCCCCAAAACTGTGGGACTCCTCACGCCCCAAACTGTGGGACTCCTCACTCCCCAAACTGGGAGACTCCTCACCTCCCAAACTGTGATCTGCTCACGCCCCAAACTGTAATCTCTTCACCCCACCAATTGTGATCACCTCACCCCGCAAACTGAGATCTCCTCACCCTGCAAACAGTGATCTCCTCACCACCCAAAATATAATCTCCTCACCCCCCAAACTGTCATCACCTCACCCCGCAAACTGTGATCTCCTCACCCCGCAAATTGTGATCTCCTCACCCCGCAAACTGTGATCTCCTCACCCTGCAAACTGTGATCACCTCACCCCCAAAACTGTGATCACCTCATCACCCAAACTGTGATCTCCTCACCCCCAAAACTGTGATCTCCTCACCCCCCAAACTGTGATCACCTCATCCCCCAAACTGTGATCACCTCACCCCCCCCAAACTGTGATCTCCTCATCCCCCAAACTGTGATCAGCTCACCCCCCCCAAACTGTGATCTCCTCACCCCCCAAACTGTGATCACCTCACCCCCCAAACTGTGATCACCTCACCCCCCCCAAACTGTGATCTCCTCACCCCCCAAACTGTGATCTCCTCACCCCCCAAACTGTGATCTCCTCACCCCCCAAACTGTGATCTCCTCACCCCCCAAACTGTGATCTCCTCACCCGCAAACTGTGATCTCCTCACCCCCCAAACTGTGATCTCCTCACCCCCCAAACTGTGATCTCCTCACCCGCAAACTGTGATCTCCTCACCCCCCAAACTGTGAACTCCTCACACCCCACCAAACTGTGATCTCCTCACCCCCCAAGCCGTCATCTCCTCACTCCCCAAAATGTGGGACACCTCACTCCCCAAAATGTGGGACTCCTCACCCACCAGACTGTGGGACTCCTCACCCACCAGACTGTGGAAATCCTCACCCCGCAAACTGTGGAACTCCTCACCCCCAAACTGTGGGGCTCCTCACTCCCCAAACTGGGAGATTCCTCACCTCCCAAACTGTGAGACTCCTCACCCCCAAACTGTGGGACTCCTCACCCCCAAACTGTGATGTACTCACTCCCCAAACTGTAATCTCCTCACTCCCCAAACTGTTATCTCCTCACCCCCAGAACTGTTAATAGCTCACTCCCCAAACTGTGATCTCCTCATCCCCCAAACTGTGATCTCCTCACTCCCCAAAATGTGATCTCCGCAAGCTCCAAACTGTGATCTCCTCAAGCTCCAAACTGTGATATCCTCACCCCCAAACTGTGATCTGCTCACACCCCAGTCTGTGATCTCTTCACCCACAAAACTGTGATCTCCTCACCCCCAAACTGTGATCACCTCATCCCCCAAACTGCGATCACCTCACCCCCCCAAACTGTGATCTCCTCACCCCCCCATACTATGATCTCCTCACCCGCAAACTGTGATCTCTTCATCCCCCCAAACTGTGGGACTCCTCACCCCCCAAATTATGATCTCCTCACCCCCAATCTTTGATCACCTCATCCCCCAAACTGTGAAGACGGCACCCCTCAAACTGTGATCACCTCACCCCCCAAACTGTGACCTCCTCACCCCAAAACTGTGGGACTCCTCACCCACCAGACTGTGGGACTCCTCACCCACCAGACTGTGGGACTCCTCACCCACCAGACTGTGGGACTCCTCACCCACCAGACTGTGGGACTCCTCACCCACCAGACTGTGGGACTCCTCACCCACCAGACTGTGGGACTCCTCACCCACCAGACTGTGGGACTCCTCACCCACCAAACTGTGGAACTCCTCACCCCCCAAAACTGTGGGACTCCTCACCCCCAAACTGTGATCTGCTCACCCCGCAAAATGTGATCTCTTCACCCCAC
The DNA here is from genome assembly GCF_052327205.1 of Somniosus microcephalus. Taxonomy (NCBI): domain Eukaryota; kingdom Metazoa; phylum Chordata; class Chondrichthyes; order Squaliformes; family Somniosidae; genus Somniosus; species Somniosus microcephalus. The sequence continues at coordinate 47,382,272 of NW_028225181.1, read as the reverse complement.
CAATTGTGATCACCTCACCCCCCAAACTGTCATCACCTCACCCCGCAAACTGTGATCTCCTCACCCCCCAAACTGTGATCTCCTCACCCCGCAAAATGTGATCTCTTCATCCCCCCCAAACTGTGGGACTCCTCACCCCCCAAATTATGATCTCCTCACCCCCAAACTTTGATCACCTCATCCCCCAAACTGTGAAGACGGCACCCCTCAAACTTTGATCACCTCACCCCCCAAACTGTGATCACCTCACCCCCCAAACTGTGATCACCTCACTCCCCAAACTGTGATCACCTCATCCGCCAAACTGTGATTTCCTCACCCCCCAAACTGTGATCACCTCACTCCCCAAACTGTGATCACCTCACTCCCCAAACTGTGATCACCTCATCCGCCAAACTGTGATTTCCTCACCCCCCAAACTGTGATCACCTCACCCCCCAAACTGTGATCACCTCACCCCCCAAACTGTGATCACCTCACTCCCCAAACTGTGATCACCTCACTCCCCAAACTGTGATCACCTCATCCGCCAAACTGTGATCTCTTCACCCCCCGAAACTGTGATCACCTCACCCCCCAAACTGTGATCACCTGAGCTCCCAAACTGTGACCTCCTCACCCCAAAACTGTGGGACTCCTCACCCACCAGACTGTGGGACTCCTCACCCCCCCAAAACTGTGGGACTCCTCACGCTCCAAACTGTGGGACTCCTCACTCCCCAAACTGGGAGACTCCTCACCTCCCAAACTGTGATCTGCTCACGCCCCAAACTGTAATCTCTTCACCCCACCAATTGTGATCACCTCACCCCGCAAACTGAGATCTCCTCACCCTGCAAACAGTGATCTCCTCACCACCCAAAATATAATCTCCTCACCCCCCAAACTGTCATCACCTCACCCCGCAAACTGTGATCTCCTCACCCCGCAAACTGTGATCTCCTCACCCCGCAAACTGTGATCTCCTCACCCCCAGAACTGTTAACAGCTCACTCCCCAAACTGTGATCTCCTCATCCCCCAAACTGTGATCTCCTCACTCCCCAAAATGTGACCTCCGCAAGCTCCAAACTGTGATCTCCTCAAGCTCCAAACTGTGATCTCCTCACCCCCAAACTGTGATCTGCTCACACCCCAGTCTGTGATCTCTTCACCCACAAAACTGTGATCTCCTCACCCCCAAACTGTGATCACCTCATCCCCCAAACTGCGATCACCTCACCCTCCCAAACTGTGATCTCCTCACCCCCCCATACTATGATCTCCTCACCCGCAAACTGTGATCTCTTCATCCCCCCCAAACTGTGGGACTCCTCACCCCCCAAATTATGATCTCCTCACCCCCAAACTTTGATCACCTCATCCGCCAAACTGTGAAGACGGCACCCCTCAAACTGTGATCACCTCACCCCCCAAACTGTGACCTCCTCACCCCAAAACTGTGGGACTCCTCACCCACCAGACTGTGGGACTCCTCACCCACCAGACTGTGGGACTCCTCACCCACCAGACTGTGGGACTCCTCACCCACCAGACTGTGGGACTCCTCACCCACCAGACTGTGGAACTCCTCACCCCCCAAAACTGTGGGATTCCTCACGCCCCAAACTGTGGGACTCCTCACTCCCCAAACTGGGAGACTCCTCACCTCCCAAACTGTGAGACTCCTCACCCCCCCCCAAACTGTGGGACTCCTCACCCCCAAACTGTGATCACCTCACCCCCCAAACTGTGATCTCCTCACTCCCCAAACTGTGATCACCTCATCACCCAATCTGTGATCTGCTCATCCCCCAAACTGTGATCTCCTCACCCCCAAAGCTGTGACCTCCTCACCCCCCAAACTGTGATCACCTCACCCCCAAAACTGTGATCACCTCATCTCCCAAACTGTGATCACCTCACCCCCCAAACTGTGATCATTCACCCACCAAACTGTGAACTCCTAACACGCCACCAAACTGTGATCTCCTCACCCCTCAAACCGTGATCTCCTCGCTCCCCAAGCTGTGGGACACCTCACACCCCACACTGTGGAACTCCTCACCCACCAGACTGTGGGACTCCTCACCCACCAGACTGTGGGACTCCTCACCCCCCAAAACTGTGGGGCTCCTCACCCCCAAACTGTGGGTCTCCTCACTCCCCAAACTGGGAGACTCCTCAACTCCCAAACTGTGAGACTCCTCACCCCCCCAAACTGTGGGACTTCTCACCCCCAAACTGTGATGTCCTCACTCCCCAAACTATAATCTCCTCACGCCCAGAACTGTTAATAGCTCACTCCCCAAACTGTGACCTCCTCATCCCCCAAACTGTGATCTCCTCACTCCCCAAACTGTGATCTCCTCAAGCTCCAAACTGTGATCTCCTCACCCCCAAACTGATCTGCTCACACCCCAGTCTGTGATCTCTTCACCCCCAAAATTGTGATCTCCTCACCCACCAAACTGTGATCCCCTCACCCCCCAAACTGTGATCACCTCATCCCCCAAACTGCAATCACCTCACCCCCCCAAACTGTGATCTCCTCATCTCCCAAACTGTGATCACCTCACCGCCAAACTATGATCACCTCACCCCCAATCTTTGATCACCTCATCCCCCAAACTGTGTTCTCCTCACCCCCCAAACTGTGATCACCTCACCCCCCAAATTGTGATCACCTCACTCCCCAAACTGTGATCACCTCATCCCCCAAACTGTGATTTCCTCACCCCCAAACTGTGATCACCTCACCTCCCAAACTGTGATTACCTCATCCCCCAAACTGTGATCATTCACCCATCAAACTGTGTTCACTTCACCCCCCAAACTTTGATCACCTCACCCCCCAAACTGTGACCACCTCACACCCCAAACTGTGATCACCTCAGCCCCCAAACTGTGATCACCTCACACCCCACACTGTGGAACTCCTCACCCCCAAACTGTGGGACTCCTCACCCACCAGACTGTGGGACTCCTCACCCACCAGACTGTGGGACTCCTCACCCACCAGACTGTGGAACTCCTCACCCCCCCAAACTGTGGAACTCCTCACCCCCAAACTGCGGGACTCCTCACTCCCCAAACTGGGAGACTCCTCAACTTCCAAACTGTGAGACTCTTCACCCCTCCAAACTGTGGGACTCCTCACCCCCAAACTGTGATGTCCTCACTCCCCAAACTATAATCTCCTCACCCCCAGAACTGTTAATAGCTCACGCCCCAAACAGTGATCTCCTCATCCCCCAAACTGTGATCTCCTCACCCCCAAACTGTGATCTCCTCACGCCCAAACTGTGATCTCCTCAAGCTCCAAACTGTGATCTCCTCACCCCCAAACTGTGATCTCCTCACCCCCAAACTGTGATCTCCTCACGCCCAAACTGTAATCTCCTCAAGCTCCAAACTGTGATCTCCTCACCCCCAAACTGTGATCTGCTCACACCCCAAACTGTGATCTCTTCACCCCACCAACTGTGATCACCTCACCCCGCAAACTGTGATCACCTCACCCCACAAACTGTGATCTCCTCACCCCGCAAACTGTGATCTCCTCACCACCCAAAATATAATCTCCTCACCCCCCAAACTGTGATCTCCGCACCCCGCAAACTGTGATCTCCTCACCACCCAAAATATAATCTCCTCACCCTGCAAACTGTGATCTCCTCACCACCCAAAATATAATCTCCTCACCCCGCAAACTGTGATCTCCTCACCCCGCAAACTGTGATCTCCTCGCCTCCTAACTGTGATCACCTCATCCCCAAAAAGTGATCACCTCACTCGCCAATTTGTGATGACCTCATCCACCAAACTGTGATCTCCTCACCCCCAAACTGTGATCTCCTCAACCCCAAAATGTGATCACCTCCCCCCGCAAACTGTGATCTCCTCACCTCCCAAACTGTGATCACCTCATCCCCCAAACTTTGATCTCCTCACCCCCAAAACTGTGATCACCTCATCACCCAAACTGTGATCACCTCACCCCACAAACTTTGATCTCCTCACCCCCCAAACTGTGGTCACCTCACCCCGCAAACTGTGATCTCCTCACCTCCCAAACTGTGATGACCTCATCCCCCAAACTGTGATCTCCTCACCCCACAAACTTTGATCTCCTCACCCCCCAAACTGTGGTCACCTCACCCCGCAAACTGTGATCTCCTCACCTCCCAAACTGTGATCACCTCATCCCCCAAACTGTGATCACCTCACACCCAAAACCGTAAACACCTCATCACCCAAACTGTGATCTCCTCACCCCCCAAACCGTGATCACCTCACCCCCAAAACTGTGACCTCCTCATCCCAAAAACTGCGATCTCCTCACTCCCCAAATTGTGATGACCTCATCCCCCAAACTGTGATCTCCTCACCCCACAAACTTTGATCTCCTCACCCCCCAAACTGTGGTCACCTCACCCCGCAAACTGTGATCTCCTCACCCCCCAAACTGTGATCTCCTCACCCCCCAAACTGTGATCTCCTCACCCCACAAACTGTGATCACCTCACCGCCCAAAACTGTGAGCACCTCACCCCCAAAACTGTGAGCACCTCACCCCCAAAACTGTGAGCACCTCACCCCCAAACTGTGATCTGCTCATCCCCCAAACTGTAATCTCATCACCCCCAAAACTGTGATCTCCTCACCCCCCAAACTGTGATCACCTCACCCCCAAAACTGTGATCACCTCACCCCCAAACTGTGATCTGCTCATCCCCCAAACTGTAATCTCATCACCCCCAAAACTGTGATCTCCTCACCCCCCAAACTGTGATCACCTCACCCCCCAAACTGTGATCACCTCACCCCCCACAAACTGTGATCTCCTCACCCCCCAAACTTTGATATCCTCACCCGCAATTGTGATCTCTTCATCCCCCCAAACTGTGTTCTCCTCTCCCCCCAAACTGTGATCTCTTCACCCCCCAAATAGTGATCACCTCACCCCCCAAACTGTGATCACCCCACCCCCAAACTGTGACCTCCTCAACCCCCAAACTGTGATTTCCTCACCCCCAAACTGTGATCACCTCACTCCCCAAACTGTGATCTCCTCATCCCCCAAACTGTGATATCCTCACCCCCCAAACTGTGATCACCTCACTCCCCAAACTGTGATCACCTCACCCCCCAAACTGTGATCTCATCACCCCCAAACTGTGATCTCCTCACCCCACAAAATTTGATCTCCTCACCCCCCAAACTTTGATCACCTGACCCCCCAAACTGTGATCTGCTCACCCCCCAAACTGTGATCTCCTCACCCCACAAACTGTGATCACCTGACCCCCTAACTGTGATCTTCTCACCCCCCAAACTGTGATCTTCTCACCCCCCAAACTGTGATCTTCTCACCCCCCAAACTGTGATCTCCTCACCCCACAAACTGTGGTGTCATGACTCCCCAAACTGTGATCTCTTCACCCCCCAAACTGTGATCTCCTCACCCCCCCCAAACTGTGATCTCCTCACCCCCCGAACTGTGGTCTCCTCACCCTCCAAACTGTGATCTCCTCACCCCCCAAACTGTGATCTCCTCACCCCCCAAACTGTGATCTTCTCACCCCCCAAACTGTGATCTCTTCACCCCCCAAACTGTGATCTCCTCACCCCCCCAAACTGTGGGACTCCTCACCTACCAGACTGTGGGACTCCTCAACCCCAAACTGTGATCACCTCAGCCCCCACCAAACTGTGATCCCCTCACCATCAAACTGTGCTCATCTCACCCCCCAAACTGTTATCTCCTCACCCCCCAAACTGTGATCACCTCACTCCCCAAACCGTGATCTCCTCACTCCCCAAACTGTGGGACACCTCACGCCCCAAACCGTGATCTCCTCACTCCCCAAACTGTGGGACACCTCACGCCCCAAACCGTGATCTCCTCACTCCCCAAACTGTGGGACACCTCACACCCCACACTATGGGACTCCTCACCCCCAAACTGTGGGACACCTCACCCCCCAAACTGTGGAACTCCTCACGCCCCAAACTGTGGAACTCCTCACCCCCCAAAACTGTGGGGCTCCTCACCCCCAAACTGGGAGAATCCTCACCACCCAAAATATAATCTCCTCACTCCCCAAACTGTAATCTCCTCACCCCCAGAACTGTTAATAGCTCACTCCCCAAACTGTGATCTCCTCAGCCCCCAAACTGTGATCTCCTCACCCCCCAAACTTTGATCTCCTCACCCCCCAAACTTTGATCACCTCAACCACCAAACTGTGATCTCCTCACCCCCCAAACTGTGATCTCCTCACCCCCCAAACTGTGATCTCCTCACCCCCCAAACTGTGATCTCCTCACCCCCCAAACTGTGATCACCTCAACCCCACAAACTGTGATCTCCTTACCCCACTAACTGCAATCTGCTCAGCCCAAACTGTGATCACCTCACCCTGCAAACTATGATCATTCACCCACCAAACTGTGTTCACTTCACCCCCCAAACTGTGATCACCTCACCCCGCAAACTGTGATCATTCACCCACCAAACTGTGATCACCTCACCCCGCAAACTGTGATCATTCACCCACCAAACTGTGTTCACTTCACCCCGCAAACTGTGATCACCTCACCCCCCAAACTGTGAACTCCTCACACCCCGCTAACTGTGATCACCTCACCCCCCAAACTGTGAACTCCTCACCCCCCAAGCCGTCATCTCCTCACTCCCCAAAATGTGGGACACCTCACTCCCCAAACTGTGGTACTCCTCACCCACCAGACTGTGGGACTCCTCACCCACCAGACTGTGGAACTCCTCACCCCCCCAAACTGTGGAACTCCTCACCCCCAAACTGTGGGACTCCTCACTCCCCAAACTGGGAGACTCCTCACCTCCCAAACTGTGAGACTCCTCACCCCGCCAAACTGTGGGACTCCTCACCCCCAAACTGTGATGTCCTCACTCCCCAAACTGTAATCTCCTCACCCCCAGAACTGTTAATAGCTCACTCCCCAAACTGTGATCTCCGCAAGCTCCAAACTGTGATCTCTTCAAGCTCCAAACTGTGATCTCCTCACCCCCAAACTGTGATCTGCTCACACCCCAGTCTGTGATCTCTTCACCCCCAAAACTGTGATCACCTCATCCCCCAAACTGCGATCACCTCACCCCCCCAAACTGTGATCTCCTCACCCCCCAAACTATGATCTCCTCACCCGCAAACTGTGATCTCTTCATCCCCCCAAACTGTGGGACTCCTCACCCCCCAAATTATGATCCCCTCACCCCCAAACTTTGATCACCTCATCCCCCAAACTGTGAAGACCGCACCCCTCAAACTGTGATCACCTCACCCCCCAAACTGTGATCACATCACCCCCCAAACTGTGATCACCTCACTCCCCAAACTGTGATCACCTCATCCGCCAAACTGTGATCACCTCATCCGCCAAACTGTGATTTCCTCACCCCCCAAACTGTGATCACCTCACTCCCCAAACTGTGATCTCTTCACCCCCCGAAACTGTGATCTCCTCACCCCACCAAACTGTGATCTCCTTACCCGACTAACTGTGATCTCCTCACTCCCCAAACTGTGATCTCCTCACTCCCCAAACTGTGATCACCTCAACCACCAAACTGCGATTTCCTCACCCCCCAAACTGTGATCACCTCAACCACCAAACTCTGATCACCTCAACCCCACAAACTGTGATCTCCTTACCCCACTAACTGCAATCTGCTCAGCCCAAACTGTGATCACCTCACCCCGCAAACTATGATCACCTCACCCCCCAAACTGTGAACTCCTCACACCCCACCAAACTGTGATCTCCTCACCCCCCAAGCCGTCATCTCCTCACTCCCCAAAATGTGGGACACCTCACTCCCCAGACTGTGGGACTCCTCACCCACCAGACTGTGGGACTCCTCACCCACCAGACTGTGGGACTCCTCACCCACCAGACTGTGGGACTCCTCACCCACCAGACTGTGGGACTCCTCACCCACCAGACTGTGGGACTCCTCACCCACCAGACTGTGGGACTCCTCACCCACCAGACTGTGGGACTCCTCACCCACCAGACTGTGGGACTCCTCACCTCCCAAACTGTGCTACTCCTCACCCCCCAAAACTGTGGGGCTCCTCAACCCCAAACTGGGAGACTCCTCAGCTCCCAAACTGTGAGACTCCTCACCCCCCCAAACTGTGGGACTTCTCACCCCCAAACTGTGATGTCCTCACTCCCCAAACTATAATCTCCTCACGCCCAGAACTGTTAATAGCTCACTCCCCAAACTGTGACCTCCTCATCCCCCAAACTGTGATCTCCTCACTCCCAAACTGTGATCTCTTCACCCCCCGAAGCTGTGATCTCCTCACCCCACCAAACTGTGATCTCCTTACCCGACTAACTGTGATCTCCTCACTCCCCAAACTGTGATCTCCTCACTCCCCAAACTGTGATCTCCTCAACCACCAAACTGTGATTTCCTCACCCCACAAACTGTGATCACCTCAACCACCAAACTCTGATCACCTCAACCCCACAAACTGTGATCTCCTCACCCCACTAACTGCAATCTGCTCAGCCCAAACTGTGATCACCTCACCCCGCAAACTATGATCACCTCACCCCCCAAACTGTGAACTCCTCACACCCCACCAAACTGTGATCTCCTCACCCCCCAAGCCGTCATCTCCTCAATCCCCAAAATGTGGGACACCTCACTCCCCAGACTGTGGGACTCCTCACCCACCAGGCTGTGGGACTCCTCACCCACCAGACTGTGGGACTCCTCACCCACCAGACTGTGGGACTCCTCACCCACCAGACTGTGGGACTCCTCACCCACCAGACTGTGGGAGTCCTCACCCACCAGACTGTGGGACTCCTCACCCACCAGACTGTGGGACTCCTCACCCTCCAAACTGTGGAACTCCTCACCCCCCAAAACTGTGGGACTCCTCACGCCCCAAACTGTGGGACTCCTCACTCCCCAAACTGGGAGACTCCTCACCTCCCAAACTGTGAGACTCCTCACCCCCCCCAAACTGTGAGACTCCTCACCCCCCAAACTGTGGGACTCCTCACCCACCAAACAGTGATCTGCTCACGCCCCAAACTGTGATCTCTTCACCCCACCAATTGTGATCACCTCACCCCGCAAACTGAGATCTCCTCACCCTGCAAACAGTGATCTCCTCACCCCAAAACTGTGATCTCCTCACCCCTCAAACTGTGATCTCTTCATCCCCCCAAACTGTGTTCTCCTCACCCCCCAAACTGTGATCACCTCACCCCGCAAACTGTGATTTCCTCACCCCCAAACTGTGATTTCCTCACCCCCAAACTGTGATCACCTCACTCCCCAAACTGTGATCTCTTCACCCCACCAATTGTGATCTCCTCACCCCCCAAACTGTGATCACCTCACCCCCCAAACTGTGATCACCTCACCCCCAAACTGTGAACTCCTCACACCCCCCAAACTGTGAGACTCCTCACACCCCCCAAACTGTGAGACTCCTCACCCCCCAAACTGTGGGACTCCTCACCCACCAAACTGTGATCTGCTCACGCCCCAAACTGTGATCTCTTCACCCCACCAATTGTGATCACCTCACCCCGCAAACTGAGATCTCCTCACCCTGCAAACAGTGATCTCCTCACCCCCAAAACTGTGATCTCCTCACCCCTCAAACTGTGATCTCTTCATCCCCCCAAACTGTGTTCTCCTCACCCCCCAAACTGTGATCACCTCACCCCGCAAACTGTGATTTCCTCACCCCCAAACTGTGATTTCCTCACCCCCAAACTGTGATCACCTCACTCCCCAAACTGTGATCTCTTCACCCCACCAATTGTGATCTCCTCACCCCCCAAACTGTGATCACCTCACTTCCCAAACTGTGATCTCCTCATCCCCCAAACTGTGATCTCCTCACGCCCCAAACTGTGATCTCCTCACCCCCCAAACTGTGATCTCCTCATCCCCCAAACTGTGATCTCCTCACTCCCCAAACTGTGATCTCCTCATCCCCCAAACTGTGATCTCCTCACTCCCCAAACTGTGATCTCCTCAAGCTCCTAACTGTGATCTGCTCACCCCCAAACTGTGATCTGCTCACGCCCCAAACTGTGATCTCTTCACCCCACCAACTGTGATCTCCTCACCACCCAAAATATAATCTCCTCACCCCCCAAACTGTGATCTCCTCACCCCGCAAACTGTGATCTCCTCATCCCCCAAACTGTGATCTCCCCACCCCCCAAACTGTGATCTCCTCATCCCCCAAACTGTGATCTCCTCATCCCCCAAACTGTGCTCTCCTCACCCCGCAAACTGTGATTTCCTCACCCCCCAAACTTTGATCTCCTCACCCCCCAAACTGCGTTCATCTCACCCCGCAAACTGTGATCTCCTCACCTCCCAAACTGTGATCACCTCAACCCCCAAACTGTGATCACCTCAACACCCAAACTGTGATCTGCTCACCCCCCAAACCATAAACTCCTCATCACCCAAACTTTGATTTCCTCACCCCACAAACTGTGATCTCCTCACCCCCAAAACTGTGATCTCCTCATCCCAAACACTGTGATCTCCGCACGCCCCAAACTGTGATCACCTCACCCCCCAAACTGTGATCACCTCATCCCCAAAACTGTGATCACCTCACCCCCAAACAGTGATCACCTCACCCCGCAAAGTGTGATCTCCTCACCCCCCCAAACTGTGATCACCTCACCCCCAAACTGTGATCTCCTCACTTCCCAAACTGTGATCACCTCATCACCCAATCTGTGACCTGCTCATCCCCCAAACTGTGATCTCCTCACCCCCAAAACTGTGACCTCCTCACCCCCCAAACTGTGATCACCTCACCCCCCAAACTGTGTTCACTTCACCCCCCAAACTGTGATCACCTCACCCCCCAAACTGTGATCACCTCACCCCACAAACTGTGATCACCTCACCCCGCACACTGTGATCTCCTCACCACCCAATATATAATCTCCTTACCCCCCAAACTGTGATCTCCTCACACCCCACCAAATTGTGATCTCCTCACGTCCCAAACTGTGATCTCTTCACCCCACCAACTGTGATCACCTCACCCCGCACACTGTGATCTCCTCACCACCCAATATATAATCTCCTTACCCCCCAAACTCTGATCTCCTCACCCCCCAAACTGTGATCCCCTCACCCCCCAAACTGTGATCACCTCATTCCCCAAACTGTGATCACCTCACCCCCCGCAAACTGTGATCTCCTCACCCCCCAAACTATGATCTCCTCACCCGCAAACTGTGATCTCTTCATCCCTAAAACTGTGATCTCCTCACTCCCCAAACTGTGAGCACCTCACTCCCCAAATTGTGATCTACTCACCCCCCGAAACTGTGATCTCATCACCCCACAAACTGTGATCTCCTCACGCCCAAACTGTGATCTCCTCACCCCCCAAACTGTGATCTCCTCACTCCCCAAACTGTGAGCACCTCACTCCCCAAATTGTGATCTACTCACCCCCCGAAACTGTGATCTCATCACCCCACAAACTGTGATCTCCTCACCCCCAAACTGTGATCTCCTCACCCCCCAAACTGTGATCTCCTCACTCCCCAAACTGTGAGCACCTCACTCCCCAAATTGTGATCTACTCACCCCCCGAAACTGTGATCACCTCACCCCCCAAACTGTGATCACCTCACCCCCCAAACTGTGATCACCTCACCCCCCAAACTGTGATCACCTCACACCCCAAACTGTGACCACCTCACTCCGCAAACTGTGATCTCCTCACTCCCCAAACTGTGATCTCCTCATCCCCCAAACTGTGATCTCCTCACTTCCCAAACTGTGATCTCCTCATCCCCCAAACTGTGATCTCCTCACTCCCCAAACTGTGATCTCCTCATCCCCCAAACTGTGATCTCCTCAAGCTCCTAACTGTGATCTGCTCATGCCCCAAGCTGTGATCTCTTCACCCCACCAACTGTGATCACCTCACCCCGCAAACTGTGATCTCCTCACCACCCAAAATATAATCTCCTCACCCCCCAAACTGTGATCTCCTCACCCCGCAAACTGTGATCTCCTCATCCCCCAAACTGTGATCTCCTCACCCCCCAAACTTTGATCTCCTCACCCCACCAACTGTGATCACCTCATCACCCAAACTTTGATCTCCTCACCCCACAAACTGTGATCTCCTCACCCCCAAAACTGTGATCTCCTCATCCCAAACACTGTGATCTCCTCACGCCCCAAACTGTGATCACCTCACCCCCCAAACTGTGATCACCTCATCCCCAAAACTGTGATCACCTCACCCCCCAAACAGTGATCACCTCACCCCGCAAAGTGTGATCTCCTCACCCCCCAAACTGTGATCATTCACCCCCCAAACTGTGATCACCTCACCCCCCAAACTGTGATCACCTTACACCCAAAACTGTGACCTCCTCACCCCCCAAACTGTGACCTCCTCACCCCCCAAACTGTGGTCATTCACCCACCAAACTGTGATCACTTCACCCCCCAAACTGTGATCACCTCACCCCCCAAACTGTGATCACCTCACACCCAAAACTGTGATCTCCTCACCCCGCAAACTGTGATCACCTCATCCCCCAAACTGTGATCTCTTCACCCCACCAACTGTGATCACCTCACACCCAAAACTGTGATCTCCTCACCCCGCAAACTGTGATCACCTCATCCCGCAAACTGTGATCTCCTCACCCCGCAAACTGTGATCTCATCACCAAGCAAACTGTGATCTCCTCACCCCGCAAACTGTGATCTCCTCACCTCCCAAACTTTGATCTCCTCACCCCCAAAACTGTGATCACCTCATCCCGCAAAATGTGATCTCCTCACCACCCAAAATGTGATCACCTCAACCCCCAAACTGTAATCACCTCATCACACAATCTGTGATCTGCTCATCCCCCAAACTGTGATCTCCTCACCCCCAAAACTGTGACCTCCTCACCCCCCAAACTATGATCACCTCACCCCCAAAACTGTGATCACCTCATCACCCAAACTGTGATCTGCTCATCCCCCAAACTGTGATCTCCTCACCCCAAAGCTGTGATCTCTTCAGCCCCCAAACTGTGATCACTTCACCCCCCAAACTGTGATCACCTCACACCCCAACCTGTGATCACCTCACCCCGCAAACTGTGATCACATCACCCCCCAAACTGTGAACTCCTCACACCCCACCAAAGTGTGATCTCCTCACCCCCCAAACCGTGATCTCCTCACTCCCCAAACTGTGAGACTCCTCACCCTGCAAACTGTGATCTCCTCACCCCCCAAATTGTGATCTCATCACCCCCCAAACTGTGATCTCCTCACCCCCAAACTGTGATCTCCTCAGCCCCCAAACAGTGATCACCTCAACCCCCAAACTGTGATCTCCTCACCCCCCAAACTGTGATCTCCTCACCCCCCAAAATGTGATCACCTCATCCCCACAAACTGTGATCACCTCATCCCCACAAACTGTGATCACCTCACCACCCAAACTGTGATCACTTCATCCCCAAAACTGTGATCACCTCACCCCGCAAACTGTGATCTCCTCACCCCGCAAAGAGTGATCACCTCTCCCCCCCAAACTATGATCACCTCACCCCCCACAAACTGTGATCACCTCACCCCGCAAACAGTGATCAACTAATCCCCCAAACTTTGATCACCTCATTACCAAACTGTGATCTGCTCATCCCCCAAACTGTGATCTCCTCACCCCCAACACTGTGATCTCCTCACCCCCCAAAACGGTGATCACCTCATCAGCCAAACTGACATCACCTCACCCCCCAAACTGTGATCACCTCACCCACCAAACTGTGATCACCTCATCCCCCAAACTAATATTACCTCATCCCCCAAACTGTGATCACCTCACCCACCAAACTGTGATCACCTCATCCCCCAAACTGTGATCACCTCACCCACCAAACTGTGATCACCTCATCCCCCAAACTAATATTACCTCATCCCCCAAACTGTGATCACCTCACCCCCAAACTGTGATCACTTCATCCCCAAAACTGTGATCACCTCATCACCCAAACTGTGATCTCCTCACCCCAAAGCTGTGATCTCCTCAGCCCCCAAACTGTGATCCCCTCACCCCCCAAACTGTGATCACCTCACCCCCCAAACTGTGATCACTTCACCCCCCAAACTGTGATCACCTCACCCCCCAACCTGTGATCACCTCACCCCGCAAACTGTGATCACATCACCCCCCAAACTGTGAACTCCTCACACCCCACCAAAGTGTGATCTCCTCACCCCCCAAACTGTGAACTCCTCACACCCCACCAAAGTGTGATCTCCTCACCCCCCAAACTGTGAGACTCCTCACCCTGCAAACTGTGATCTCCTCACCCCCCAAAATGTGATCTCATCACCCCCCAAACTGTGATCTCCTCACCCCCAAACTGTGATCTCCTCAGCCCCCAAACAGTGATCACCTCAACCCCCAAACTGTGATCTCCTCACCCCCCAACCTTTGATCTCCTCACCCCCCAAAACTGTGATCTCCTCACCCCACAAACTGTGATCTTCTTACCCCACGAACTGTAATCTACTCAGCCCAAACTGTGATCACCTCACCTCCCAAACTGTGATCACCTCACCCCCCAAACTGTGATCACCTCACACCCCAAACTGTGATCACCTCACCCCAGAAACTGTGATCTCCTCACTCCCCAAATTGTGATCTCCTCATCCCCCAAACTGTGATCTCCTCACTCCCCAAACTGTGATCTCCTCATCCCCCAAACTGTGATCTCCTCATCCCCCAAACTGTGATCTCCTCACTCCCCAAACTGTGATCTCCTCATCCCCCAAACTGTGATCTCCTCACTCCCCAAACTGTGATCTCCTCACTCCCCAAACTGTGATCACCTCACACCCCAAACTGTGATCACCTCACCCCAGAAACTGTGATCTCCTCACTCCCCAAACTGTGATCTCCTCATCCCCCAAACTGTGATCTCCTCACTCCCCAAACTGTGATCTCCTCATCCCCCAAACTCTGATCTCCTCACTCCCCAAACCGTGATCTCCTCACTCCCGAAACTGTGAGACTCCTCACCCTGCAAACTGTGATCTCCTCACCCCCCAAAATGTGATCTCCTCACCCCCCAAACTGTGATCACCTCACCACCCAAACTGTGATCACTTCATCCCCAAAACTGTGATCACCTCTCCCCCCAAACTATGATCACCTCACCCCCCACAAACTGTGATCACCTCACCCCGCAAACAGTGATCAACTAATCCCCCAACTTTGATCACCTCATTACCAAACTGTGATCTGCTCATCCCCCAAAATGGTGATCACCTCATCAGCCAAACTGACATCACCTCACCCCCCAAACTGTGATCACCTCACCCACCAAACTGTGATCTCCTCACCCCAAAGCTGTGATCACTTCATCCCCAAAACTGTGATCTCCTCAGCCCCCAAACTGTGATCCCCTCACCCCACAAACTGTGATCACCTCATCCCCAAAACTGTGATCACCTCACCCCCAAACAGTGATCACCTCACCCCGCAAAGTGTGATCTCCTCACCCCCCCAAACTGTGATCACCTCACCCCCAAACTGTGATCTCCTCACTTCCCAAACTGTGATCACCTCATCACCCAATCTGTGACCTGCTCATCCCCCAAACTGTGATCTCCTCACCCCCAAAACTGTGACCTCCTCACCCCCCAAACTGTGATCACCTCACCCCCCAAACTGTGTTCACTTCACCCCCCAAACTGTGATCACCTCACCCCCCAAACTGTGATCACCTCACCCCACAAACTGTGATCACCTCACCCCGCACACTGTGATCTCCTCACCACCCAATATATAATCTCCTTACCCCCCAAACTGTGATCTCCTCACACCCCACCAAATTGTGATCTCCTCACGTCCCAAACTGTGATCTCTTCACCCCACCAACTGTGATCACCTCACCCCGCACACTGTGATCTCCTCACCACCCAATATATAATCTCCTTACCCCCCAAACTCTGATCTCCTCACCCCCCAAACTGTGATCCCCTCACCCCCCAAACTGTGATCACCTCATTCCCCAAACTGTGATCACCTCACCCCCCGCAAACTGTGATCTCCTCACCCCCCAAACTATGATCTCCTCACCCGCAAACTGTGATCTCTTCATCCCTAAAACTGTGATCTCCTCACTCCCCAAACTGTGAGCACCTCACTCCCCAAATTGTGATCTACTCACCCCCCGAAACTGTGATCTCATCACCCCACAAACTGTGATCTCCTCACGCCCAAACTGTGATCTCCTCACCCCCCAAACTGTGATCTCCTCACTCCCCAAACTGTGAGCACCTCACTCCCCAAATTGTGATCTACTCACCCCCCGAAACTGTGATCTCATCACCCCACAAACTGTGATCTCCTCACCCCCAAACTGTGATCTCCTCACCCCCCAAACTGTGATCTCCTCACTCCCCAAACTGTGAGCACCTCACTCCCCAAATTGTGATCTACTCACCCCCCGAAACTGTGATCACCTCACCCCCCAAACTGTGATCACCTCACCCCCCAAACTGTGATCACCTCACCCCCCAAACTGTGATCACCTCACACCCCAAACTGTGACCACCTCACTCCGCAAACTGTGATCTCCTCACTCCCCAAACTGTGATCTCCTCATCCCCCAAACTGTGATCTCCTCACTTCCCAAACTGTGATCTCCTCATCCCCCAAACTGTGATCTCCTCACTCCCCAAACTGTGATCTCCTCATCCCCCAAACTGTGATCTCCTCAAGCTCCTAACTGTGATCTGCTCATGCCCCAAGCTGTGATCTCTTCACCCCACCAACTGTGATCACCTCACCCCGCAAACTGTGATCTCCTCACCACCCAAAATATAATCTCCTCACCCCCCAAACTGTGATCTCCTCACCCCGCAAACTGTGATCTCCTCATCCCCCAAACTGTGATCTCCTCACCCCCCAAACTTTGATCTCCTCACCCCACCAACTGTGATCACCTCATCACCCAAACTTTGATCTCCTCACCCCACAAACTGTGATCTCCTCACCCCCAAAACTGTGATCTCCTCATCCCAAACACTGTGATCTCCTCACGCCCCAAACTGTGATCACCTCACCCCCCAAACTGTGATCACCTCATCCCCAAAACTGTGATCACCTCACCCCCCAAACAGTGATCACCTCACCCCGCAAAGTGTGATCTCCTCACCCCCCAAACTGTGATCATTCACCCCCCAAACTGTGATCACCTCACCCCCCAAACTGTGATCACCTTACACCCAAAACTGTGACCTCCTCACCCCCCAAACTGTGACCTCCTCACCCCCCAAACTGTGGTCATTCACCCACCAAACTGTGATCACTTCACCCCCCAAACTGTGATCACCTCACCCCCCAAACTGTGATCACCTCACACCCAAAACTGTGATCTCCTCACCCCGCAAACTGTGATCACCTCATCCCCCAAACTGTGATCTCTTCACCCCACCAACTGTGATCACCTCACACCCAAAACTGTGATCTCCTCACCCCGCAAACTGTGATCACCTCATCCCGCAAACTGTGATCTCCTCACCCCGCAAACTGTGATCTCATCACCAAGCAAACTGTGATCTCCTCACCCCGCAAACTGTGATCTCCTCACCTCCCAAACTTTGATCTCCTCACCCCCAAAACTGTGATCACCTCATCCCGCAAAATGTGATCTCCTCACCACCCAAAATGTGATCACCTCAACCCCCAAACTGTAATCACCTCATCACACAATCTGTGATCTGCTCATCCCCCAAACTGTGATCTCCTCACCCCCAAAACTGTGACCTCCTCACCCCCCAAACTATGATCACCTCACCCCCAAAACTGTGATCACCTCATCACCCAAACTGTGATCTGCTCATCCCCCAAACTGTGATCTCCTCACCCCAAAGCTGTGATCTCTTCAGCCCCCAAACTGTGATCACTTCACCCCCCAAACTGTGATCACCTCACACCCCAACCTGTGATCACCTCACCCCGCAAACTGTGATCACATCACCCCCCAAACTGTGAACTCCTCACACCCCACCAAAGTGTGATCTCCTCACCCCCCAAACCGTGATCTCCTCACTCCCCAAACTGTGAGACTCCTCACCCTGCAAACTGTGATCTCCTCACCCCCCAAATTGTGATCTCATCACCCCCCAAACTGTGATCTCCTCACCCCCAAACTGTGATCTCCTCAGCCCCCAAACAGTGATCACCTCAACCCCCAAACTGTGATCTCCTCACCCCCCAAACTGTGATCTCCTCACCCCCCAAAATGTGATCACCTCATCCCCACAAACTGTGATCACCTCATCCCCACAAACTGTGATCACCTCACCACCCAAACTGTGATCACTTCATCCCCAAAACTGTGATCACCTCACCCCGCAAACTGTGATCTCCTCACCCCGCAAAGAGTGATCACCTCTCCCCCCCAAACTATGATCACCTCACCCCCCACAAACTGTGATCACCTCACCCCGCAAACAGTGATCAACTAATCCCCCAAACTTTGATCACCTCATTACCAAACTGTGATCTGCTCATCCCCCAAACTGTGATCTCCTCACCCCCAACACTGTGATCTCCTCACCCCCCAAAACGGTGATCACCTCATCAGCCAAACTGACATCACCTCACCCCCCAAACTGTGATCACCTCACCCACCAAACTGTGATCACCTCATCCCCCAAACTAATATTACCTCATCCCCCAAACTGTGATCACCTCACCCACCAAACTGTGATCACCTCATCCCCCAAACTGTGATCACCTCACCCACCAAACTGTGATCACCTCATCCCCCAAACTAATATTACCTCATCCCCCAAACTGTGATCACCTCACCCCCAAACTGTGATCACTTCATCCCCAAAACTGTGATCACCTCATCACCCAAACTGTGATCTCCTCACCCCAAAGCTGTGATCTCCTCAGCCCCCAAACTGTGATCCCCTCACCCCCCAAACTGTGATCACCTCACCCCCCAAACTGTGATCACTTCACCCCCCAAACTGTGATCACCTCACCCCCCAACCTGTGATCACCTCACCCCGCAAACTGTGATCACATCACCCCCCAAACTGTGAACTCCTCACACCCCACCAAAGTGTGATCTCCTCACCCCCCAAACTGTGAACTCCTCACACCCCACCAAAGTGTGATCTCCTCACCCCCCAAACTGTGAGACTCCTCACCCTGCAAACTGTGATCTCCTCACCCCCCAAAATGTGATCTCATCACCCCCCAAACTGTGATCTCCTCACCCCCAAACTGTGATCTCCTCAGCCCCCAAACAGTGATCACCTCAACCCCCAAACTGTGATCTCCTCACCCCCCAACCTTTGATCTCCTCACCCCCCAAAACTGTGATCTCCTCACCCCACAAACTGTGATCTTCTTACCCCACGAACTGTAATCTACTCAGCCCAAACTGTGATCACCTCACCTCCCAAACTGTGATCACCTCACCCCCCAAACTGTGATCACCTCACACCCCAAACTGTGATCACCTCACCCCAGAAACTGTGATCTCCTCACTCCCCAAATTGTGATCTCCTCATCCCCCAAACTGTGATCTCCTCACTCCCCAAACTGTGATCTCCTCATCCCCCAAACTGTGATCTCCTCATCCCCCAAACTGTGATCTCCTCACTCCCCAAACTGTGATCTCCTCATCCCCCAAACTGTGATCTCCTCACTCCCCAAACTGTGATCTCCTCACTCCCCAAACTGTGATCACCTCACACCCCAAACTGTGATCACCTCACCCCAGAAACTGTGATCTCCTCACTCCCCAAACTGTGATCTCCTCATCCCCCAAACTGTGATCTCCTCACTCCCCAAACTGTGATCTCCTCATCCCCCAAACTCTGATCTCCTCACTCCCCAAACCGTGATCTCCTCACTCCCGAAACTGTGAGACTCCTCACCCTGCAAACTGTGATCTCCTCACCCCCCAAAATGTGATCTCCTCACCCCCCAAACTGTGATCACCTCACCACCCAAACTGTGATCACTTCATCCCCAAAACTGTGATCACCTCTCCCCCCAAACTATGATCACCTCACCCCCCACAAACTGTGATCACCTCACCCCGCAAACAGTGATCAACTAATCCCCCAACTTTGATCACCTCATTACCAAACTGTGATCTGCTCATCCCCCAAAATGGTGATCACCTCATCAGCCAAACTGACATCACCTCACCCCCCAAACTGTGATCACCTCACCCACCAAACTGTGATCTCCTCACCCCAAAGCTGTGATCACTTCATCCCCAAAACTGTGATCTCCTCAGCCCCCAAACTGTGATCCCCTCACCCCACAAACTGTGATCACCTCACCCCCCAAACTGTGATCACTTCACCCCCCAAACTGTGATCACCTCACACCCCAACCTGTGATCACCTCACCCCGCAAACTGTGATCACATCACCCCCCAAACTGTGAACTCCTCACACCCCACCAAAGTGTGATCTCCTCACCCCCCAAACCGTGATCTCCTCACTCCCCAAACTGTGAGACTCCTCACCCTGCAAACTGTGATCTCCTCACCCCCCAAAATGTGATCTCATCACCCCCCAAACTGTGATCTCCTCACCCCCAAACTGTGATCTCCTCAGCCCCCAAACAGTGATCACCTCAACCCCCAAACTGTGATCTCCTCACCCCCCAACCTTTGATCTCCTCACCCCCCAAAACTGTGATCTCCTCACCCCACAAACTGTGATCTTCTTACCCCACGAACTGTAATCTACTCAGCCCAAACTGTGATCACCTCACCTCCCAAACTGTGATCACCTCACCCCCCAAACTGTGATCACCTCACACCCCAAACTGTGATCACCTCACCCCAGAAACGGTGATCTCCTCACTCCCCAAACTGTGATCTCCTCATCCCCCAAACTGTGATCTCCTCACTCCCCAAACTGTGATCTCCTCATCCCCCAAACTGTGATCTCCTCATCCCCCAAACTGTGATCTCCTCACTCCCCAAACTGTGATCTCCTCATCCCCCAAACTGTGATCTCCTCACTCCCCAAACTGTGATCTCCTCAAGCTCCTAACTGTGATCTGCTCACGCCCCAAACTGTGATCTCTTCACCCCACCAACTGTGATCACCTCACCCCGCAAACTGTGATCTCCTCACCCGGCAAACTGTGATCTCCTCACCACCCAAAATATAAGCTCCTCACCCCCCAAACTGTGATCAGCTCATCCACCAAACTCTGATAACCTCACCCCCCAAACTGTGATCTCCTCACCCCCCGAACTTTGATCTCCTCACCCCCCAAACTGTGATCACCACATCCCCACAAACTGTGATCAGTTCACCCCCCAAACTGTGATTACGTCATCCCCCAAACTAATATCACCTCATCCCCCATACTGTGATCACCTCACCACCCAAACTGTGATCACTTCATCCCCAAAACTGTGATCTCCTCACTCCCCAAACTGTGATCACCTCATCCCCCAAACTGTGATTTCCTCACCCCCCAAACTGTGATCTCCTCACCCCCAAACTGTGATCTCCTCACCCCCAAACTGTGATCACCTCACCTCCCAAACTGTGATCACCTCACACCCCAAACTGTGATCACCTCACCCCAAAACTGTGATCGCCTCACACCCCAAACTGTGATCACCTCACCCCCAAACTGTGATTTCCTCACCCCCCAAACTGTGATCTCCTCACCCCCAAACTGTGATCTCCTCACCCCCAAACTGTGATCACCTCACCTCCCAAACTGTGATCACCTCACACCCCAAACTGTGATCACCTCACACCCCAAACTGTAATCACCTCACCCCCAAAACTGTGATCACCTCACCCCCAAACTGTGATCACCTCACCCCCAAACTGCGATCTCCTCACACACCAGACTGTGGGACTCCTTCCCCCACAAACTATGGGACTCCTCACCCCCAAACTGTGCTCTCCTCATCCCCCAAACTGTGATCTCCTCACCATCAAACTGTGATCTCCTCATCCCCCAAACTGTGATCTCCTCAACCCCCAAACTGTGATCTCCTCAACCTCCAAACTGTGATCTCCTCACCCCGCAAACTGTGATCTCCTCACCCCGCAAACTATAATCTCCTCACCCCGCAAACTATAATCTCCTCACCCCACAAACTGTGATCTCCTCACCACCCAAAATATAATCTCCTCACCCCCCAAACTGTGATCTCCTCACCCCCCAAACTGTGATCTCCTCACCCCGCAAACTGTGATCTCCTCACCCCCAAACTGTGATCACCTCACCCCCAAACTGTGATCACCTCACCCCCAAACTGTGATCACCTCACCCCCCAAACTGTGATCACCTCACCCACCAAACTGTGATCACCTCATCCCCCAAACTGTGATCACCTCACCCACCAAACTGTGATCACCTCATCCCCCAAACTAATATTACCTCATCCCCCAAACTGTGATCACTTCATCCCCAAAACTGTGATCACCTCATCCCCCAAACTGTGATCTCCTCACCCCACAAACTGTGATCACCTCACCCCCCAAACTGTGATCACTTCACCCCCCAAACTGTGATCACCTCACACCCCAACCTGTGATCACCTCACCCCGCAAACTGTGATCACATCACCCCCCAAACTGTGAACTCCTCACACCCCACCAAAGTGTGATCTCCTCACCCCCCAAACCGTGATCTCCTCACTCCCCAAACTGTGAGACTCCTCACCCTGCAAACTGTGATCTCCTCACCCCCCAAAATGTGATCTCATCACCCCCCAAACTGTGATCTCCTCACCCCCAAACTGTGATCTCCTCAGCCCCCAAACAGTGATCACCTCAACCCCCAAACTGTGATCTCCTCACCCCCCAACCTTTGATCTCCTCACCCCCCAAAACTGTGATCTCCTCACCCCACAAACTGTGATCTTCTTACCCCACGAACTGTAATCTACTCAGCCCAAACTGTGATCACCTCACCTCCCAAACTGTGATCACCTCACCCCCCAAACTGTGATCACCTCACACCCCAAAAACTGTGATCTCCTCACTCCCCAAACTGTGATCTCCTCATCCCCCAAACTGTGATCTCCTCACTCCCCAAACTGTGATCTCCTCATCCCCCAAACTGTGATCTCCTCATCCCCCAAACTGTGATCTCCTCACTCCCCAAACTGTGATCTCCTCATCCCCCAAACTGTGATCTCCTCACTCCCCAAACTGTGATCTCCTCAAGCTCCTAACTGTGATCTGCTCACCCCCAAACTGTGATCTGCTCACGCCCCAAACTGTGATCTCTTCACCCCACCAACTGTGATCACCTCACCCCGCAAACTGTGATCTCCTCACCCGGCAAACTGTGATCTCCTCACCACCCAAAATATAAGCTCCTCACCCCCCAAACTGTGATCAGCTCATCCACCAAACTCTGATAACCTCACCCCGCAAACTGTGATCTCCTCACCCCGCAAACTATAATCTCCTCACCCCGCAAACTCTAATCTCCTCACCCCACAAACTGTGATCTCCTCACCACCCAAAATATAATCTCCTCACCCCCCAAACTGTGATCTCCTCACCCCCCAAACTGTGATCTCCTCACCCCGCAAACTATAATCTCCTCACCCCGCAAACTGTGATCTCCTCACCCCCCAAACTGTGATCACCTCAACCACCAAACTGTGAGCTCCTCATCCCCCAAACTGTGATCTCCTCACGCCCCAAACTGTGAACACCTCATCCCCCAAACTGTGATCTCCTCACCCACAAACTGTGATCACCTCACCCCCCAAAATTTGATCTCCTCACCCCCCAAACTGTGATCACCTCACCCCCCAAACTGTGGGGCTCCTCACCCCCAAACTGTGATCTCCTCACCACCCAAAATATAATCTCCTCACCCCCCAAACTGTGATCTCCTCACCTCCCAAACTGTGATCTCCTCACCACCCAAAATATAATCTCCTCACCCCCCAAACTGTGATCTCCTCACCTCCCAAACTGTGATCTCCTCACCCCACAAACTGTGATCTCCTCACCCCACAAACTGTGATCTCCTCACCACCCAAAATATAATCTCCTCACCCCCCAAACTGTGATCTCCTCACCTCCCAAACTGTGATCTCCTCACCCCACAAACTGTGATCTCCTCACCACCCAAACTGTGATCTCCTCACCTCCCAAATTGTGATCTCCTCACCCCAAAAACAGTGATCTCCTCACCACCCAAAATATAATCTCCTCACCCCCCAAACTGTGATCTCCTCACCCCCCAAACTGTGATCTCCTCACCCCGCAAACTGTGATCTCCTCACCCCCAAACTGTGATCTCCTCACCCCGCAAACTATAATCTCCTCACCCCGCAAACTGTGATCTCCTCACCCCCCAAACTGTGATCACCTCAACCACCAAACTGTGAGCTCCTCATCCCCCAAACTGTGATCTCCTCACGCCCCAAACTGTGATCTCCTCACCCCCCAAACTGTGATCACCTCAACCACCAAACTGTGAGCTCCTCATCCCCCAAACTGTGATCTCCTCACGCCCCAAACTGTGATCTCCTCACTCCCCAAACTGTGATCTCCTCACCCCCAAACTGTGATCACCTCAACCACCAAACTGAGCTCCTCATCCCCCAAACTGTGATCTCCTCACCCCGCAAACTGTGATCTCCTCACCCCCCAAACTGTGATCACCTCAACCCCCCAAAATTTGATCTCCTCCTCCCCAAACTGTGATCTCCTCACCCCCCAAACTCTGATCTCCTCACCCCCCAAACTGTGATCTCCTCACCCCCCAAACTGTGATCACCTCAACCACCAAACTGTGAGCTCCTCATCCCCCAAACTGTGATCTCCTCATCCCCCAAACTATGATCTCCTCACCCCCCAAACTGTGATCTCCTCACCACCCAAAGTGTGATCACCTCAACCACCAAACTGTGATCTCCTCACCCCCCAAACTGTGATCTCCTCACCCCCAAAACTGTGATCTCCTCACCCCGCAAACTGTGATCTCCTCACCCCCCAAACTGTGATCTCCTCACCTCCCAAACTGTGATCACCTCACCCCCCAAACTGTGATCACCTCAACCACCAAACTGTGATCTCCTCACCCCCAAAACTGTGATCACCTCATCACCCAAACTGTGATCTGCTCACCCCCCAAACCCCTCATCACCCAAACTGTGATTACCTCACCCCACAAACTGTGATCTCCCCACCCCCCAAACTGGGATCTCCTCACCCTGCAAACTGTGATCTCCTCACCCCCCAAACTGTGATCACCTCATCCCCCAAACTGTGATCACCTCATCCCCCAAACTGTGATCATCTCACCCCCCCAAACTGTGATCTCCTCACCCCCCCAAACTATGATCTCCTCACCCGCAAACTGTGATCTCTACATCCCCCCAAACTGTGGGACTCCTCACCCCCCAAATTATGATCTCCTCAGCTCCCAAACTGTGATCACCTCACCCCCCAAACTGTGATCACCTCACCCCCCAAACTATGATCACCTCACTCCCCAAACTGTGATCACCTCATCCACCAAACTGTGATTTCATCACTCCCCAAACTGTGATCTACTCACCCGCCGAAACTGTGATCTCCTCACCCCACAAACTGTGATCTCCTTACCCCACTAACTGTAATCTCCTCAGCCCAAACTGTGATCACCTCACCCCCCAAACTGTGATCATTCACCCACCAAACTGTGTTCACTTCACCCCCCAAACTGTGATCACCTCACCCCCCAAACTGTGATCACCTCACCCCCCAAACTGTGATCATTCACCCACCAAACTGTGTTCACTTCACCCCCCAAACTGTGATCACCTCACCCCCCAAACTGTGATCACCTCACCTCCCAAACTGTGATCACCTCACCCCCCAAACTGTGATCATTCACCCACCAAACTGTGTTCACTTCACCCCCCAAACTGTGATCTCCTCACCCCGCAAACCGTGATCTCCTCACTCCCCAAACTGTGGGACACCTCACTCCCCAAACTGTGGGACTCATCACCCGCCAGACTGTGATGTCCTCACTCCCCAAACTGTAATCTCCTCACCCCCAGAACTGTTAATAGCTCACTCCCCAAACTGTGATCTACTCATCCCCCAAACTGTGATCTCCTCACTCCCCAAACTGTGATCTGCTCACGCCCCAGTCTGTGATCTCTTCAACACCAAAACTGTGATCTCCTCACCTGCCAAATTGTGATCCCCTCACCCCACAATCTGTGATCACCTCACCCCCGCAAACTGTGATCTCCTCACCCCCCAAACTATGATCTCCTCACCTGCAAACTGTGATCTCTTCATCCCCCCAAACTGTGGGATTCCTCACCCCCCAAATTATGACCTCCTCACCTCCCAAACTGTGATCACCTCACCCCCAAACTGTGATCACCTCACCCCCAAACTTTGATCACCTCATCCCCCAAACTGTGATCTCCTCACCCGCAAACTGTGATCTCCTCACCCCCCGAAACTGTGATCCCCTCACCCCACCAAACTGTGATCCCCTCACCCCACCAAACTGTGATCTCCTCACCCCACAAACTGTGATCTCCTTACCCCACTAACTGTGATCTCCTCACCTCCAAACTGTGACCACCTCACCTCCCAAACTGTGATCACCTCATCCCCCAAACTGTGATCATTCACCCAACAAACTGTGTTCACTTCACCCTGCAATCTTTGATCAACTCACCCCCCAAACTGTGATCACCTCACCCCCCAAACTGTGATCACCTACCACCCCAAACTGTGATCACCTCACTCCCCAAACTATGATCACCTCACCCCCCAAACTGTGAACTCCTCACCCCACACTGTGGGACTCCTCACCCACCAGACTGTGGGACTCCTCACCCCCCAAACTGTGGGACTCCTCACCCACCAGACTGTGGGACTCCTCACCCACCAGACTGTGGGACTCCTCACCCCACAAACTGTGGAACTCCTCACCCCCCAAGACTGTGGGGCTCCTCACCCACAAACTGTGGGACCCCTCACGCCCAAACTGTCGGACTCCTCACCCACCAGACTGTGGGACTCCTCACCCACCAGACTGTGGGACTCCTCACCCCCCAAACTGTGATCTCCTCATCCCCCAAACTGTGATCTCCTCACTCCCCAAACTGTGATCTCCTCATCCCCCAAACTGTGAGCTCCTCACTCCCCAAACTGTGAGCTCCTCACTCCCCAAACTGTGATCTCCTCATCCCCCAAACTGTGAGCTCCTCACTCCCCAAACTGTGATCTCCTCATCCCCCAAACTGTGATCTCCTCACTCCCCAAACTGTGATCTCCTCATCCCCCAAACTGTGATCTTCACACTCCCAAAACTATGATCTCCTCAAGCTCCAAACTGTGATCTGCTCACGCCCCAAACTGTGATCTCCTCACCACGCAAAATATCATCTCCCCACCCCTCAAACTGTGATCTCCTCACCCCTCAAACTGTGATCTCCTCACCCCTCAAACTGTGATCTCCTCACCCCACAAAATGTGATCTCCTCACCCCGCGAACTGTGATCCCCTCACCCCCTAACTGTGATCACCTCATCCCCCAAAAAGTGATCAACTCACTCCCCAAATTGTGATGAACTCATCCCCCAAACTGTGATCACCTCACCCCGCAAACTGTGATCTCCTCACCTCCCAAACTGTGATCACCTCACCCCCCAAACTGTGATCTCCTCATCCCACAAACTGTGATCTCCTCACCTCCCAAACTGTGATCTCCTCAAACCCCGAACTGTGATCACCTCATCACACAATCTGTGATCTCCTCACCCCCAAAACTGTGATCACCTCACCCCCCAAACTGTGATCTCCTCACCCCCAAAACTGTGATCACCTCACCCCCCAAACTGTGATCACCTCACCCCCCAAACTGTGAACTCCTCACATCCCACCAAAGTGTGATCTCCTCACCCCCAAACTGTGAGACTCCTCACGCCCAAACTGTGGGACTCCTCACCCACCAGACTGTGTGACTCCTCACCCACCAGACTGTGGGACTCCTCACCCCCCAAACTGTGGAACTCCTCACCCCCAAACTGTGGGACTCCTCACTCCCCAAACTGTGGGACTCCTCACTCCCCCAAACTGTGATCTCCTCACTCCCCAAACTGTGATCTCCTCATCCCCCAAACTGTGATCTCCTCACTCCCCAAACTGTGATCTTCTCATCCCCCAAACTGTGATCTCCTCACTCCCCAAACTGTGATCTCCTCATCCCCCAAACTGTGATCTCCTCACTCCCCAAACTGTGATCTCCTCATCCCCCAAACTGTGATCTTCACACTCCCAAAACTATGATCTCCTCAAGCTCCAAACTGTGATCTCCTCACCCCCAAACTGTGATCTGCTCACGCCCCAAACTGTGACCTCTTCACCCCACCACCTGTGATCTCCTCACCACCCAAAATATAATCTCCCCACCCCCCAAACTGTGATCTCCTCACCCCTCAAACTGTGATCTCCTCACCCCTCAAACTGTGATCTCCTCACCCCGCAAACGGTGATCTCCTCACCCTGCAAACTGTGATCCCCTCCACCCCTAACTGTAATCACCTCATCCCCCAAACTGTGATCTCCTCACCCCACAAACTTTGATCTCCTCACCCCAAAAACTGTGATCACCTCACCCCGCAAACTGTGATCTCCTCACCTCCCAAACTGTGATCACCTCACCCCCCAAACTGTGATCTCCTCATCCCCCAAACTGTGATCTCCTCACCTCCCAAACTGTGATCTCCTCACCCCCAAAACTGTGATCACCTCATCACCTAAACTGTGATATGCTCATCCCCCAAACTGTGATCTCCTCCCCCCCAAAACTGTGATCTCCTCACCCCCAAAACTGTGATCACCTCATCACCTAAACTGTGATCACCTCATCACCTAAACTGTGATATGCTCATCCCCCAAACTGTGATCACCTCATCCCCCAAACTGCGATCACCTCACCCCCCAAACTGTGATCTCCTCACCCCCCAAACTGTGATCTCCTCACCCCCCAAACTGTGATCTCCTCAGTCCCAAACTGTGATCACCTCACCCCCAAACTGTGATCACCTCAGCCCCAAACTGTGATCCCCCCCCCAAACTGTGATCTCCTCACCCCCCAAAATGTGATCTCCTCACCCCCCAAACGATGATCACCTCACCCCCCAAACGATGATCACCTCACCCCCCAAACTGTGATCTCCTCACCCCCCAAACTGTGATCCCCCCCCAAACTGTGATCACCTCACCCCCCAAACGATGATCACCTCACTCCCCAAACTGTGATCACCTCACCCCCCAAACTGTGATCACCTCACCCCCCAAACTGTGATCACCTCGCCCCCCAAATTGTGATCACCTCACCCCCCAAACTGTGATCTCCTCACCCCCCAAACTGTGATCACCTCACCCCCCAAACTGTGATCTCCTCACCCCCCAAACTGTGATCTCCTCACCCCACAAACTGTGATCTCCTCACCCCCCAAACTGTGATCTCCTCACCCCTAAACTGTGATCTCCTCACCCCTAAACTGTGATCTCCTCACCCCCCAAACTGTGATCTCCTCACCCCCCAAACGATGATCACCTCACTCCCCAAACTGTGATCTCCTCACCCCCCAAACTGTGATCTCCTCACCCCCCAAACTGTGATCACCTCACCCCCCAAACTGTGATCACCTCGCCCCCCAAACTGTGATCTCCTCACCCCCCAAACTGTGATCTCCTCACCCCCCAAACGATGATCACCTCACTCCCCAAACTGTGATCACCTCACCCCTAAACTGTGATCTCCTCACCCCCCAAACTGTGATCTCCTCACCCCCCAAACTGTGATCTCCTCACCCCCCAAACGATGATCACCTCACTCCCCAAACTGTGATCTCCTCACCCCCCAAACTGTGATCTCCTCACTCCCAAACTGTGATCTCCTCATCCCCCAAACTGTGATCTCCTCACCCCCCAAACTGTGATCTCCTCACCCCCCAAACGATGATCACCTCACCCCTAAACTGTGATCTCCTCACCCCCCAAACTGTGATCTCCTCACCCCCCAAACTGTGATCTCCTCACCCCCCAAACTGTGATCTCCTCACCCCCCAAACTGTGATCACCTCACCCCTAAACTGTGATCTCCTCACCCCCCAAACTGTGATCTCCTCACCCCCCAAACTGTGATCTCCTCACCCCCCAAACTGTGATCTCCTCACTCCCAAACTGTGATCTCCTCACCCCTCAAACTGTGATCACCTCACCCCTAAACTGTGATCACCTCACCCCCCAAACTGTGATCACCTCATCCCCAAACTGTGATCTCCTCACCCCCCAAACTGTGATCTCCTCACTCCCAAACTATAATCTCCTCACCCCTAAACTGTGATCACCTCACCCCTAAACTGTGATCACCTCACCCCCCAAACTGTGATCACCTCATCCCCAAACTGTGATCTCCTCACTCCCCAAACTGTGATCTCCTCACTCCCAAACTATAATCTCCTCACCCCTAAACTGTGATCTCCTCATCCCCCAAACTGTGATCTCCTCACCCCCAAACTGTGATCTCCTCACCCCCAAACTGTGATCTCCTCACCCCCCAAACTGTGATCTCCTCACCCCCAAACTATAATCTCCTCACCCCTAAACTGTGATCACCTCACCCCCAAACTGTGATCACCTCATCCCCCAAACTGTGATCACCTCACCCCCCAACCTGTGATCTCCTCACCCCCCAAACTGTGATCTCCTCACCCCCCAAACTGTGATCTCCTCACCCCCCAAACTGTGATCTCCTCACCCCCCAAACTGTGATCTCCTCACCCCCCAAACTGTGATCTCCTCATCCCCCAAACTGTGGGACACCTCACCCCCCAAACTGTGATCTCCTCACCCCCCAAACTGTGATCTCCTCACCCCCCAAACTGTGATCTCCTCATCCCCCAAACTGTGGGACACCTCACCCCCCAAACTGTGATCACCTCACCCCCCAAACTGTGATCTCCTCACCCCCCAAACTGTGATCTCCTCACCCCCCAAACTTTGATCTCCTCACCCCCCAAACTGTGATCACCTCACCCCCCAAACTGTGATCTCCTCACCCCCAAACTGTGATCTCCTCACCCCCCAAACTGTGATCACCTCACCCCCCAAACTGTGATCTCCTCACCCCCCAAACTGTGATCTCCTCACCCCCCAAACTGTGATCTCCTCACCCCCCAAACTGTGATCACCTCACCCCCCAAACTGTGATCACCTCACCCCCCAAACTGTGATCTCCTCACCCCCCCCAAACTGTGATCTCCTCACCCCCCAAACTATGAGAATCCTCACCCCCCAAACTGTGAGAATCCTCACCCCCCAAACTATGAGAGTCCTCACCCCCCAAACTATGAGAATCCTCACCCCCCAAACTGTGAGAATCCTCACCCCCCAAACTGTGAGAATCCTCACCCCCCAAACTATGAGACTCCTCACCCCCCAAACTGTGAGAATCCTCACCCCCCAAACTGTGATCTCCTCATCCCCCAAACTGTGATCTTCACACTCCCAAAACTATGATCTCCTCAAGCTCCAAACTGTGATCTCCTCACTCCCCAAACTGTGATCTTCTCATCCCCCAAACTGTGATCTCCTCACTCCCCAAACTGTGATCTCCTCATCCCCCAAACTGTGATCTCCTCACTCCCCAAACTGTGATCTCCTCATCCCCCAAACTGTGATCTTCACACTCCCAAAACTATGATCTCCTCAAGCTCCAAACTGTGATCTCCTCACCCCCAAACTGTGATCTGCTCACGCCCCAAACTGTGACCTCTTCACCCCACCACCTGTGATCTCCTCACCACCCAAAATATAATCTCCCCACCCCCCAAACTGTGATCTCCTCACCCCTCAAACTGTGATCTCCTCACCCCTCAAACTGTGATCTCCTCACCCCGCAAACGGTGATCTCCTCACCCTGCAAACTGTGATCCCCTCCACCCCTAACTGTAATCACCTCATCCCCCAAACTGTGATCTCCTCACCCCACAAACTTTGATCTCCTCACCCCAAAAACTGTGATCACCTCACCCCGCAAACTGTGATCTCCTCACCTCCCAAACTGTGATCACCTCACCCCCCAAACTGTGATCTCCTCATCCCCCAAACTGTGATCTCCTCACCTCCCAAACTGTGATCTCCTCACCCCCAAAACTGTGATCACCTCATCACCTAAACTGTGATATGCTCATCCCCCAAACTGTGATCTCCTCCCCCCCAAAACTGTGATCTCCTCACCCCCAAAACTGTGATCACCTCATCACCTAAACTGTGATCACCTCATCACCTAAACTGTGATATGCTCATCCCCCAAACTGTGATCACCTCATCCCCCAAACTGCGATCACCTCACCCCCCAAACTGTGATCTCCTCACCCCCCAAACTGTGATCTCCTCACCCCCCAAACTGTGATCTCCTCAGTCCCAAACTGTGATCACCTCACCCCCAAACTGTGATCACCTCAGCCCCAAACTGTGATCCCCCCCCCAAACTGTGATCTCCTCACCCCCCAAAATGTGATCTCCTCACCCCCCAAACGATGATCACCTCACCCCCCAAACGATGATCACCTCACCCCCCAAACTGTGATCTCCTCACCCCCCAAACTGTGATCCCCCCCCAAACTGTGATCACCTCACCCCCCAAACGATGATCACCTCACTCCCCAAACTGTGATCACCTCACCCCCCAAACTGTGATCACCTCACCCCCCAAACTGTGATCACCTCGCCCCCCAAATTGTGATCACCTCACCCCCCAAACTGTGATCTCCTCACCCCCCAAACTGTGATCACCTCACCCCCCAAACTGTGATCTCCTCACCCCCCAAACTGTGATCTCCTCACCCCACAAACTGTGATCTCCTCACCCCCCAAACTGTGATCTCCTCACCCCTAAACTGTGATCTCCTCACCCCTAAACTGTGATCTCCTCACCCCCCAAACTGTGATCTCCTCACCCCCCAAACGATGATCACCTCACTCCCCAAACTGTGATCTCCTCACCCCCCAAACTGTGATCTCCTCACCCCCCAAACTGTGATCACCTCACCCCCCAAACTGTGATCACCTCGCCCCCCAAACTGTGATCTCCTCACCCCCCAAACTGTGATCTCCTCACCCCCCAAACGATGATCACCTCACTCCCCAAACTGTGATCACCTCACCCCTAAACTGTGATCTCCTCACCCCCCAAACTGTGATCTCCTCACCCCCCAAACTGTGATCTCCTCACCCCCCAAACGATGATCACCTCACTCCCCAAACTGTGATCTCCTCACCCCCCAAACTGTGATCTCCTCACTCCCAAACTGTGATCTCCTCATCCCCCAAACTGTGATCTCCTCACCCCCCAAACTGTGATCTCCTCACCCCCCAAACGATGATCACCTCACCCCTAAACTGTGATCTCCTCACCCCCCAAACTGTGATCTCCTCACCCCCCAAACTGTGATCTCCTCACCCCCCAAACTGTGATCTCCTCACCCCCCAAACTGTGATCACCTCACCCCTAAACTGTGATCTCCTCACCCCCCAAACTGTGATCTCCTCACCCCCCAAACTGTGATCTCCTCACCCCCCAAACTGTGATCTCCTCACTCCCAAACTGTGATCTCCTCACCCCTCAAACTGTGATCACCTCACCCCTAAACTGTGATCACCTCACCCCCCAAACTGTGATCACCTCATCCCCAAACTGTGATCTCCTCACCCCCCAAACTGTGATCTCCTCACTCCCAAACTATAATCTCCTCACCCCTAAACTGTGATCACCTCACCCCTAAACTGTGATCACCTCACCCCCCAAACTGTGATCACCTCATCCCCAAACTGTGATCTCCTCACTCCCCAAACTGTGATCTCCTCACTCCCAAACTATAATCTCCTCACCCCTAAACTGTGATCTCCTCATCCCCCAAACTGTGATCTCCTCACCCCCAAACTGTGATCTCCTCACCCCCAAACTGTGATCTCCTCACCCCCCAAACTGTGATCTCCTCACCCCCAAACTATAATCTCCTCACCCCTAAACTGTGATCACCTCACCCCCAAACTGTGATCACCTCATCCCCCAAACTGTGATCACCTCACCCCCCAACCTGTGATCTCCTCACCCCCCAAACTGTGATCTCCTCACCCCCCAAACTGTGATCTCCTCACCCCCCAAACTGTGATCTCCTCACCCCCCAAACTGTGATCTCCTCACCCCCCAAACTGTGATCTCCTCATCCCCCAAACTGTGGGACACCTCACCCCCCAAACTGTGATCTCCTCACCCCCCAAACTGTGATCTCCTCACCCCCCAAACTGTGATCTCCTCATCCCCCAAACTGTGGGACACCTCACCCCCCAAACTGTGATCACCTCACCCCCCAAACTGTGATCTCCTCACCCCCCAAACTGTGATCTCCTCACCCCCCAAACTTTGATCTCCTCACCCCCCAAACTGTGATCACCTCACCCCCCAAACTGTGATCTCCTCACCCCCAAACTGTGATCTCCTCACCCCCCAAACTGTGATCACCTCACCCCCCAAACTGTGATCTCCTCACCCCCCAAACTGTGATCTCCTCACCCCCCAAACTGTGATCTCCTCACCCCCCAAACTGTGATCACCTCACCCCCCAAACTGTGATCACCTCACCCCCCAAACTGTGATCTCCTCACCCCCCCCAAACTGTGATCTCCTCACCCCCCAAACTATGAGAATCCTCACCCCCCAAACTGTGAGAATCCTCACCCCCCAAACTATGAGAATCCTCACCCCCCAAACTATGAGAATCCTCACCCCCCAAACTGTGAGAATCCTCACCCCCCAAACTGTGAGAATCCTCACCCCCCAAACTATGAGACTCCTCACCCCCCAAACTGTGAGAATCCTCACCCCCCAAACTGTGGGACTCCTCACCCCCCAAACTGTGGGACACATCACATGTCTGTCTCCCTCTCTGTCTCTCTCTCTCTGTGACTTACTCCCTCTCTCTCTCTGACTCGCTCTGTCTGTCTCTGTCTCTCTCCCTCTCTGTCTGTGTCCCTCTCTCTCTTTGATACTGAGGAAGAAAGCTGCAGACTGCAGGAAGGTATCAATGGACTGGTCAGGTGGGCAGAAATATGGGAAATGGAATTCAATCTGGAGAAGTGTGAGGTACTCTATTTGGGGAGGGCTAACAAGGCACGGGAATACACAATAAATGGTAGGACACTGAGTAATGTAGAGGAACAAAGGGACCTTGGGGTACTTGTCCACAGATCCCTGAGGGACCTTGGTGTGCATGTATATAGATGCTTGAAGGCAGCAGGACAGGTAGATAAGGTGGTTAAGAAGGCACACGGGATATTTTCCTTTATTAGCCGTGGCATAGAATATAAGAGCAGGGAGGTTATGCTAGAACTGTATAAAACACTAGTTAGGCCACAGCTAGAATACTGCGTGCAGATCTGGTCACCACATTACATGAAGGATGTGATTGCACTGGAGAGGAGATTTACCAGGATGTTGCCTGGGCTGGGGAATTTTAGCTACGAGGAAAGATTGGATAGGCTGGGGTTGTTTTCTTCAGAACAGAGGAGGCTGAGGGGAGACCTAATTGAGGTGTATAAAATTATGAGGGGCCTAGATAGAGTGGATAGGAAGGACCTATTTCCCTAAGCAGAAGGGTCAGTAACCAAGGGGCACAGATTTAAAGTAATTGGTCGGAAGTTTAGAGGGGATTTGAGGAGAAATGTCTTCACCCAGAGGGTGGTGGGGGTCTGGAACTCACTGCCTGACAGGGTGGTCGAGGCAGAGACCCTCATCACATTTAAAAAGTACCTGGATATGCACCTGAAGTGCCGTAACCTACAGGGCTACGGCCCAAGAGCTGGAAAGTGGGATTGGGGTCGATAGCTCTTTGTCGGCCGGCACGGACAAGATGGGCCGAATGCCTCCTTCCGTACTGTAAATGTCTATGATTCTCTCTCTTTCTCTTTCTGTCAGTCTCTCACTCTTGCTCACTCTCTCTGTTTCTCCCTCTCTCTCTGTCTCTCTCTAAGTCTCTCTTTCACTGTCTCTCTCTCTCTTTCACTGTCTCTCTGTCTCTATCACTCTCTCTCTCTCTTTCACTCTCTCTCTGACTCTCTCTCCCTGTCTCTGTCTCTATCATTGTCTCACTCTCTGTTTCTCTCTCTGTCTCTCTCTCTCTCTGTCTCTCTCTTTCTGCCTCGCTCTCTGTCTCCCTCTCTCTGACTCTCTCTCTCTCTGTCTCTCAACACAGAAACATAGAAGATAGGAGCAGGAGTAGGCCATTCGGCCCCTCGAGCCTGCTCCGCCATTCAATGCGATCATGACTGATCATCCAAATTCAGTACCCTGTCCCTGCTTTCTCCCCATATCCCTTTAGCCTTAAGAAATATATCCAACTCCTTCTTGAATATATTTATTGAATTGGCCTCAACTGCCCTCTGTGGCAGAGAATTCCACAGGTTCACCACTCTCTGGGTGACGAAATTCCTCCTCATTTCAGTCCTAAATGGCTTACCCCTTATCCTTAGACTGTGACCCCTGGTTCTGGACTCCCCGGCCATCGGGAACATCCTTCCTGCATCTAGTCTGTCCAGTCCTGTTGGAATTTTATAAGTTTCAATGAGATCCCCTCTCATTCTTCTAAACTCCAGCGAGTATAAGCCCAATCGACCCAATCTCTCTTCATACGTCATTCCTGCCATCCCAGGTATCAGCCTGGTGAATCTTCGCTGAACTCCTTCCATGGCAAGAACATCCTTCCTCAGATAAGGTGACCAAAACTGCACACAATACTCCAGATGTGGTCTCACCAAGGCCCTGTACAACTGCAGCAAGACATCCTTGTTCCTGTACTCAAACCCTCTCGCTACGAAGGCCAACATACCATTTGCCTTCTTAACCGCCTGCTGCACCTGCATGCTTACCTTCAGCGACTGGTGCACAAGGACACCCAGGTCTCGTTGCACTTCCCCTTCTCCCAATCTATTGCCATTCAGATAATAATCTGCCTACCTGTTTTTGACACCAAAGTGGATAACCTCGCATTTATCCACATTATATTGCATCTGCCATGCATCTGCCCAATCACCCAACCTGTCCAAATCGTATTGGAGTTTCTCGGCATCCTCCTCACAGCACACACGCCCACCCAGCTTTGTGTCATCTGCAAATTTGAAGATATTACATCTAGTTCCCTTGTCTAGATCATTAATATATATTGTAAATAGCTGGGGTCCCAGCACCGATCCCTGCGGTACCCCACTAGTCACTGCCTGCCACTCGGAAAAAGACCCGTTAATTCCAACTCTTTGCTTTCTGTCCGCCAACCAGTTCTCTATCCAAGTCAATACCTTGCCCCCAATCAAATCAAATCAAATCAAATTTTATTGTCATTGTTAGTGCACAAGTGCAGTACAACGAAATGTGGGCTTGCGGCTCCCGAGAGTGTACAATTTGGATTAGGACACTTAACATTTCAACATACATTTGTACATATATATTAGCATAAATATGACCATAATAAAGTGCATTGGCAGATGTGCAGGCTTTAGAGTTTATTTGTGGAGTTCAGTAGGATGACAGCCCTGGGAAAGAAGCTGTTCCTAAATCTGGTCGTTCGGGTGCGAATGCACCTGTAGCGTCTTCCAGATGGTAGGAGGGCGAACAGACTGTGGCTGGGGTGGGTAGGGTCTTTGATGATGGACCGTGCCCTCCGTAGGCAGCGTTTCTGATATATATGTTCTATGGTCGGTAGCCGGGTGCCGGTAATGCGTTGGGCAGTTTTGACTACCCGCTGCAGGGCTTTCCGGTCATGGGAGCTACAGCTGCCGTACCATACTGTGATACAGTTTGTCAGGATGCTCTCTATAGTGCAGCGGTAGAAGTTAGAGAGGATCGGGGGTGACAGATTACATCCCTTCAGTCTCCTCAAGAAATATATGCGCTGCTGGGCCTTCTTCACCAGAGAGGAGGTGTTGAGGGACCAGGAGAGGTCTTCCGTGATGTGGACTCCGAGGAACTTAAAGCTGGCCACCCTTTCCACTTCCGCCCCATTGATGTGGATGGGGGTGTGACTTCCGCCTTTGGACTTCCTGAAGTCCACGATTATTTCCTTTGTTTTCTTGGTGTTAAGGGCCAGGTTGTTGTCGGCGCACCACTTCACGAGATGCTGGACCTCCTCCCTGTAGGCTGACTCATCGTTGTTGGTGATCTGGCCTACTACCGTGGTATCATCCGCAAACTTGATGGTGGTGTTGGAACCATTAACAGCCACACAGTCGTGGGTGAAGAGGGAGTAGAGGAGGGGGCTCAGCACACATCCTTGTGGGGCCCCCGTGTTCAGGGTCAGGGGGTGGGAGGTGTGGTTACCTAATTTGACAGACTGGGGTCTGTTTGTTAGGAAGTCCAGGGTCCAGTTGCAGAGGGAAGTGTTCAGGCCAAGAGTTTGGAGTTTGGTGGCCAGCTTGTTGGGGACGATAGTGTTGAATGCTGAGCTGTAGTCTATAAACAACATTCTGATGTAGGTCTCCTTACCATCTAGGTGATTCAGTGCCGAGTGTAGAGCAGTTGTGATTGCATCCTCCGTTGATCTGTTTGCCCGATAGGCAAACTGGTGTTGGTCAAGGGAGGCAGGAACACTGGCTTTGATGTGGGCTAAGACCAGTCTCTCGAAACACTTCATGATGATGGGTGTGAGTGCGACAGGTCGATAGTCGTTCAGACACGTCACAGCCGCTTGTTTAGGCACAGGAATGATGGTGGCGGTCTTGAAGCATGTAGGGACTACTGCCTGGGCCAATGACAGGTTGAAGATGGCGGTGAAGACATCAGCCAGCTGATCAGCACATTCCTTGAGTACCCATCCAGGGATGCTATCCGGTCCAGTAGCCTTTCGTGTGTTCACTCTGCGTAGAGCGCCCCTTACGTCGGAGGTCGACAGAGTGAGCACCTGGTCTTCCGGGGGTGGCAAGGCTTTGGTAGCCGGCTCCTTGTTGTCCCTGTCGAAGCGAGCGTAGAAGTTGTTAAGCTCCTCCGGAAGGGAGGCGTCGCTGACCGGGGGACTGGTGTTTTTGCCCTTGTAGTCAGTGATCGACTGGATGCCTTGCCACATGCGCCGGGGGTGGCGCATGTGCCTTAACTTTACACGCTAATCTCTTATGCGGGACCTTATCGAAAGCCTTCTGAATGTCCAAATACACCACATCCACTGGTTCTCCCTTATCTATTTTACCAGTTACATCCTCAAAAAATTCCAGTAGATTAGTCAAGCACGATTTACCTTTTGTAAATCCATGTTGACTTTGTCCGATCCTGTCACTGTTTTCCAAGTGCTCTGCTATTACATCTTTTATAATGGACTCTAGCATTTTCCCCACTACCGATGTCAAGCTTACCGGTCTGTAATTCCCTGTTTTCTCTCTACCACCTTTTTTGAATAGTGGGGTAACATTAGCTATCCTCAAATCCATGGGTACTGTTCCAGATTCCAGCGAATTTTGGAAGATGATCAGCAATGCATCTATTATTTCTAGCGCCACTTTCTTAAGTACTCTAGGATGTAGATTATCAGGCCCTAGGGATTTATCGGCCTTCAGTCCCATCAATTTCCTTAACACCATTTCCCTACAAATACTGATTTCTTTCAGTTCCTCCCTTTCA
>NW_028225181.1:47310021-47337521 GCF_052327205.1 Somniosus microcephalus | reverse complement strand
TGGGTGGGTAGAGTCCATGATAGGGGAGAGTGTACATGGGCTGTGGGAGGAGATTGAATGGGTGGGTAGAGTCCATGATAGGGGACAGTGTACACGGGCGATGGGAGGAGATTGAATGGGTGGATAGAGTCCATGATAGGGGAGAGTGTACACGGGCTGTGGGAGGAGATTGAATGGGTGGGTAGAGTCCATGATAGGGGAGAGTGTACATGGGCTGTGGGAGGAGATTGAATGGGTGGGTAGAGTCCATGATAGGGGACAGTGTACACGGGCGATGGGAGGAGATTGAATGGGGGGATAGAGTCCATGATAGGGGAGAGTGTACACGGGCTGTGGGAGGAGATTGAATGGGTGGGTAGAGTCCATGATAGGGGAGAGTGTACACGGGCTGTGGGAGGACATTGAATGGGTGGGTAGAGTCCATGATAGGGGAGAGTGTACATGGGCTGTGGGAGGAGATTGAATGGGGGGAGAGAGTCCATGATAGGGGAGAGTGTACATGGGCGATGGGAGGAGATTAAATGGGTGGGTAGAGTCCATGATAGGGGAGAGTGTACACGGGCTGTGGGAGGACATTGAATGGGTGGGTAGAGTCCATGATAGGGGAGAGTGTACATGGGCTGTGGGAGGAGATTGAATGGGGGGAGAGAGTCCATGATAGGGGAGAGTGTACATGGGCGATGGGAGGAGATTAAATGGGTGGGTAGAGTCCATGATAGGGGAGAGTGTACATGGGCTGTGGGAGGAGATTGAATGGGGGGATAGAGTCCATGATAGGGGAGAGTGTACATGGGCGATGGGAGGAGATTGAATGGGTGGGTAGAGTCCATGATAGGGGAGAGTGTACACGGGCGATGGGAGGAGATTGAATGGGTGGGTAGAGTCCATGATGGGGAGAGTGTACATGGGCTGTGGGAGGAGATTGAATGGGTGGGTAGAGTCCATGATAGGGGACAGTGTACACGGGCGATGGGAGGAGATTGAATGGGGGGATAGAGTCCATGATAGGGGAGAGTGTACACGGGCTGTGGGAGGAGATTGAATGGGTGGGTAGAGTCCATGATAGGGGAGAGTGTACACGGGCTGTGGGAGGACATTGAATGGGTGGGTAGAGTCCATGATAGGGGAGAGTGTACATGGGCTGTGGGAGGAGATTGAATGGGGGGAGAGAGTCCATGATAGGGGAGAGTGTACATGGGCGATGGGAGGAGATTAAATGGGTGGTAGAGTCCATGATAGGGGAGAGTGTACACGGGCTGTGGGAGGACATTGAATGGGTGGGTAGAGTCCATGATAGGGGAGAGTGTACATGGGCTGTGGGAGGAGATTGAATGGGGGGAGAGAGTCCATGATAGGGGAGAGTGTACATGGGCGATGGGAGGAGATTAAATGGGTGGGTAGAGTCCATGATAGGGGAGAGTGTACATGGGCTGTGGGAGGAGATTGAATGGGGGGATAGAGTCCATGATAGGGGAGAGTGTACATGGGCGATGGGAGGAGATTGAATGGGTGGGTAGAGTCCATGATAGGGGAGAGTGTACACGGGTGATGGGAGGAGATTGAATGGGTGGGTAGAGTCCATGATGGGGAGAGTGTACATGGGCTGTGGGAGGAGATTGAATGGGTGGGTAGAGTCCATGATAGGGGAGAGTGTACACGGGCGATGGGAGGAGGTTGAATGGGTGGGTAGAGTCCATGATAGGGGAGAGTGTACACGGGCGATGGGAGGAGATTGAATGGGTGGGTAGAGTCCATGATAG
Organism: Somniosus microcephalus; assembly: GCF_052327205.1. Taxonomy (NCBI): domain Eukaryota; kingdom Metazoa; phylum Chordata; class Chondrichthyes; order Squaliformes; family Somniosidae; genus Somniosus; species Somniosus microcephalus. The sequence goes on along the minus strand of NW_028225181.1, from coordinate 47,335,761 downwards.
GGGAGAGTGTACATGGGCTGTGGGAGGAGATTGAATGGGTGGGTAGTGTCCATGATAGGGGAGAGTGTACACGGGCGATGGGAGGAGATTGAATGGGGGGAGAGAGTCCATGATAGGGGAGAGTGTACACGGGCGATGGGAGGAGATTGAATGGGGGGAGAGAGTCCATGATAGGGGAGAGTGTACATGGGCGATGGGAGGAGATTGAATGGGGGGAGAGAGTCCATGATAGGGGAGAGTGTACACGGACGATGGGAGGAGATTGAATGGGGGGATAGAGTCCATGATAGGGGCGAGTGTACACGGGCGATGGGAGGAGATTGAATGGGTGGGTAGAGTCCATGATAGGGGAGAGTGTACATGGGCTGTGGGAGGAGATTGAATGGGTGGGTAGAGTCCATGATAGGGGAGAGTGTCCATGGGCTGTGGGAGGAGATTAAATGGGTGGGTAGAGTCCATGATAGGGGAGAGTGTATATGGGCTGTGGGAGGAGATTAAATGGGTGGGTAGAGTCCATGATAGGGGAGAGTGTACATGGGCTGTGGGAGGAGATTGAATGGGTGGGGAAAGTCCATGATAGGGGAGAGTGTACACGGGCGATGGGAGGAGATTGAATGGGGGGAGAGAGTCCATGATAGGGGAGAGTGTACACGGGCGATGGGAGGAGATTGAATGGGGGGATAGAGTCCATGATAGGGGCGAGTGTACATGGGCTGTGGGAGGAGATTAAATGGGTGGGTAGAGTCCATGATAGGGGAGAGTGTCCATGGGCGATGGGAGGAGATTGAATGAGTGGGTAGAGTCCATGATAGGGGAGAGTGTACATGGGCTGTGGGAGGAGATTAAATGGGTGGGTAGAGTCCATGATAGGGGAGAGTGTATATGGGCTGTGGGAGGAGATTAAATGGGTGGGTAGAGTCCATGATAGGGGAGAGTGTACATGGGCTGTGGGAGGAGATTAAATGGGTGTGTAGAGTCCATGATAGGGGAGAGTGTACATGGGCTGTGGGAGGAGATTGAATGGGTGGGTAGAGTCCATGATAGGGGAGAGTGTACATGGGCTGTGGGAGGAGATTGAATGGGGGGAGAGAGTCCATGATAGGGGAGAGTGTACATGGGCGATGGGAGGAGATTGAATGGGGGGAGAGAGTCCATGATAGGGGAGAGTGTACACGGGCGATGGGAGGAGATTGAATGGGGGGATAGAGTCCATGATAGGGGCGAGTGTACACGGGCTGTGGGAGGAGATTGAATGGGGGGAGAGATTCCATGATAGGGGAGAGTGTACATGGGCTGTGGGAGGAGATTAAATGGGTGGGTAGAGTCCATGATAGGGGAGAGTGTACATGGGCTGTGGGAGGGGATTGAATGGGTGGGTAGAGTCCATGATAGGGGCGAGTGTACATGGGCTGTGGGAGGAGATTGAATGGGTGGGTAGAGTCCATGATAGGGGAGAGTGTACATGGGCTGTGGGAGGAGATTAAATGGGTGGGTAGAGTCCATGATAGGGGAGAGTGTATCTGGGCTGTGGGAGGAGATTGAATGAGTGGGTAGAGTCCATGATAGGGGAGAGTGCCCATGGGCTGTGGGAGGAGAATAAAAGGGTGGGTAGAGTCCATGATAGGGGAGAGTGTACACGGGCTGTGGGAGGAGATTGAATGAGTGGGTAGAGTCCATGATAGGGGAGAGTGTACATGGGCTGTGGGAGGAGATTAAATGGGTGGGTAGAGTCCATGATAGGGGAGAGTGTACATCACTATGGGAGGAGATTGAATGGGTGGGTAGAGTCGATGACAGGGGAGTGTGTGCATGGGCTGTGGGAGGAGATTGAATGGGTGGGTAGAGTCCATGATAGGGGAGAGTGTACATGGGCTGTGGGAGGAGATTAAATGGGTGGGTAGAGTCCATGATAGGGGAGAGTGTACATGGGCTGTGGGAGGAGATTAAATGGGTGGGTAGAGTCCATGATAGGGGAGAGTGTACATGGGCTGTGGGAGGAGATTAAATGGGTGGGTAGTGTCCATGATAGGGGAGAGTGCACACGGGCTGTGGGAGGAGATTAAATGGGTGGGTAGAGTCCATGATAGGGGAGAGTGTACATGGGCTGTGGGAGGAGATTAAATGGGTGGGTAGAGTCCATGATAGGGGAGAGTGTATCTGGGCTGTGGGAGGAGATTGAATGAGTGGGTAGAGTCCATGATAGGGGAGAGTGCCCATGGGCTGTGGGAGGAGAATAAAAGGGTGGGTAGAGTCCATGATAGGGGAGAGTGTACACGGGCTGTGGGAGGAGATTGAATGAGTGGGTAGAGTCCATGATAGGGGAGAGTGTACATGGGCTGTGGGAGGAGATTAAATGGGTGGGTAGAGTCCATGATAGGGGAGAGTGTACATCACTATGGGAGGAGATTGAATGGGTGGGTAGAGTCGATGACAGGGGAGAGTGTGCATGGGCTGTGGGAGGAGATTGAATGGGTGGGTAGAGTCCATGATAGGGGAGAGTGTACATGGGCTGTGGGAGGAGATTAAATGGGTGGGTAGAGTCCATGATAGGGGAGAGTGTATATGGGCTGTGGGAGGAGATTAAATGGGTGGGTAGAGTCCATGATAGGGGAGAGTGTACATGGGCTGTGGGAGGAGATTAAATGGGTGTGTAGAGTCCATGATAGGGGAGAGGGTACATGGGCTGTGGGAGGAGATTGAATGGGTGGGTAGAGTCCATGATAGGGGAGAGTGTACATGGGCTGTGGGAGGAGATTGAATGGGGGGAGAGAGTCCATGATAGGGGAGAGTGTACATGGGCGATGGGAGGAGATTGAATGGGGGGAGAGAGTCCATGATAGGGGAGAGTGTACACGGGCGATGGGAGGAGATTGAATGGGGGGATAGAGTCCATGATAGGGGCGAGTGTACACGGGCTGTGGGAGGAGATTGAATGGGGGGAGAGATTCCATGATAGGGGAGAGTGTACATGGGCTGTGGGAGGAGATTAAATGGGTGGGTAGAGTCCATGATAGGGGAGAGTGTACATGGGCTGTGGGAGGGGATTGAATGGGTGGGTAGAGTCCATGATAGGGGCGAGTGTACATGGGCTGTGGGAGGAGATTGAATGGGTGGGTAGTGTCCATGATAGGGGAGAGTGCACACGGGCTGTGGGAGGAGATTAAATGGGTGGGTAGAGTCCATGATAGGGGCGAGTGTACATGGGCTGTGGGAGGAGATTGAATGGGTGGGTAGTGTCGATGACAGGGGAGAGTGTACATGGGCTGTGGGAGGAGATTAAATGGGTGGGTAGAGTCCATGATAGGGGAGAGTGTACACGGGCTGTGGGAGGAGATTGAATGAGTGGGTAGAGTCCATGATAGGGGACAGTGTACATGGGCTGTGGGAGGAGATTGAATGGGTGGGTAGTGTCGATGACAGGGGAGAGTGTACATGGGCTGTGGGAGGAGATTAAATGGGTGGGTAGAGTCCATGATAGGGGAGAGTGTATCTGGGCTGTGGGAGGAGATTGAATGAGTGGGTAGAGTCCATGATAGGGGAGAGTGCCCATGGGCTGTGGGAGGAGAATAAAAGGGTGGGTAGAGTCCATGATAGGGGAGAGTGTACACGGGCTGTGGGAGGAGATTGAATGAGTGGGTAGAGTCCATGATAGGGGAGAGTGTACATGGGCTGTGGGAGGAGATTAAATGGGTGGGTAGAGTCCATGATAGGGGAGAGTGTACATCACTATGGGAGGAGATTGAATGGGTGGGTAGAGTCGATGACAGGGGAGAGTGTGCATGGGCTGTGGGAGGAGATTGAATGGGTGGGTAGTGTCGATGACAGGGGAGAGTGTACATGGGCTGTGGGAGGAGATTAAATGGGTAGGGAGAATCCATGATAGGGGAGAGTGCCCATGGGCTGTGGGAGGAGAATAAAAGGGTGGGTAGAGTCCATGATAGGGGAGAGTGTACACGGGCTGTGGGAGGAGATTGAATGAGTGGGTAGAGTCCATGATAGCGGACAGTGTACATGGGCTGTGGGAGGAGATTGAATGGGTGGGTAGTGTCGATGACAGGGGAGAGTGTACATGGGCTGTGGGAGGAGATTAAATGGGTGGGTAGAGTCCATGATAGGGGAGAGTGTACATCACTATGGGAGGAGATTGAATGGGTGGGTAGAGTCGATGACAGGGGAGAGTGTACATGGGCTGTGGGAGGAGATTAAATGGGTAGGGAGAATCCATGATAGGGGAGAGTGCCCATGGGCTGTGGGAGGAGAATAAAAGGGTGGGTAGAGTCCATGATAGGGGAGAGTGTACATGGGCTGTGGGAGGAGATTGAATGGGTGGGTAGTGTCGATGACAGGGGTGAGTGTACATGGGCTGTGGGAGGAGATTAAATGGGTAGGGAGAATCCATGATAGGGGAGAGTGCCCATGGGCTGTGGGAGGAGAATAAAAGGGTGGGTAGAGTCCATGATAGGGGAGAGTGTACATGGGCTGTGGGAGGAGAATAAAAGGGTGGGTAGAGTCCATGATAGGGGAGAGTGTACACGGGCTGTGGGAGGAGATTGAATGAGTGGGTAGAGTCCATGATAGGGGAGAGTGTACATGGGCTGTGGGAGGAGATTAAATGGGTGGGTAGAGTCCATGATAGGGGAGAGTGTACATCACTATGGGAGGAGATTGAATGGGTGGGTAGAGTCGATGACAGGGGAGAGTGTACATGGGCTGTGGGAGGAGATTGAATGGGTGGGTAGTGTCGATGACAGGGGTGAGTGTACATAGGCTGTGGGAGGAGATTGAATGGGTGGGTAGTGTCCATGACAGGGGAGAGTGTACACAGGCTGTGGGAGGACATTGAATGGGTGGGTAGAGTCCATGATAGGGAAGAGTGTATACGGGCAGTGGGAGGAGATTGAATGGGTGGGTAGTGTCCATGACAGGGGAGAGTGTACATGGGCTGTGGGAGGACATTGAATGGGTGGGTAGTGTCCATGATAGGGGAGAGTGTATATGGGCTGTGGTAGGAGATTAAATGGGTGGGTAGTGTCCATGACATGGGAGAATGTACATGGGCTGTGGGAGGACATTGAATGGGTGGGTAGAGTACATGATAGGGAAGAGTGTACATGGGCTGTGGGAGGAGATTGAATGGGTGGGTAGTGTCCATGATAGGGGAGAGTGTACATGGGCTGTGGGAGGAGATTGAATGGGTGGGTAGTGTCCATGATAAGGGAGAGTGTACATGGGCGATGGGAGGACATTGAATGGGTGGGTAGTGTCCATGATAAGGGAGAGTGTATACGGGCAGTGGGAGGAGATTGAATGGGAGGGTAGAGTCCATGATAGGGGAGAGTGTATACGGGCAGTGGGAGGAGATTGAATGGGTGGGTAGAGTCCATGACAGGGAAAGTGTACATGGGCTGTGGGAGGACATTGAATGGGTGGGTAGAGTCCATGAGAGGGGAGATTGTACATGGGCTGTGGGAGCAGATTGAATGGGAGGATAGAGTCCATGGTAGGGGAGAGTGTACATGGGCTGTGGGAGGAGATTGAATGGGTGGGTAGAGTCCATGATAAGGAAGAGTGTACACAGGCTGTGGGAGGAGATTAAATGGGTGGGTAGAGTCCATGATAGGGGAGAGTGTCCATGGGCTGTGGGAGGAGATTAAATGGGTGGGTAGAGTCCATGATAGGGGAGAGTGTACACGGGCTGTGGGAGGAGATTGAATAAGTGGGTAGAGTCCATGATAGGGGAGAGTGTACACGGGCTGTGGGAGGAGATTAAATCGGTGGGTAGAGTCCATGATAGGGGCGAGTGTACATGGGCTGTGGGAGGAGATTGAATGAGTGGGTAGAGTCCATGATAGGGGAGAGTGTACATGGGCTGTGGGAGGAGATTGAATGGGTGGGTAGAGTTCATGATAGGGGAGAGTGTACACGGGCTGTGGGAGGAGATTGAATGAGTGGGTAGAGTTCATGATAGGGGAGAGTGTACACGGGCTGTGGGAGGAGATTGAATGGGTGGGTAGAGTTCATGATAGGGGAGAGTGTACACGGGCTGTGGGAGGAGATTGAATGGGTGGGTAGAGTTCATGATAGGGGAGAGTGTACACGGGCTGTGGGAGGAGATTGAATGGGTGGGTAGAGTTCATGATAGGGGAGAGTGTACACGGGCTGTGGGAGGAGATTGAATGGGTGGGTAGAGTTCATGATAGGGGAGAGTGTACACGGGCTGTGGGAGGAGATTGAATGAGTGGGTACAGTCCATGATAGGGTAGAGTGTAAATGGGCTGTGGGAGGAGACTAAATGGGTGGGTAGTGTCCATGATAGCGGAGAGTGCCCATGGGCTATGCGAGGAGATTAAATGGATGGTTAGAGTCCATTATACAGGAGAGTGTCCACGGCCTGTGGGAGGAGATTAAATGGGTGGGTAGATTCCATGATAGGGGAGAGTGTACATCACTATGGGAGGAGATTGAATGGGTGGGTAGAGTCGATGACAGGGGAGAGTGTACATGGGCTGTGGGAGGACATTGAATGGGTCGGCAGAGTCCATGATAGGGGAGAGTGTACATGGGCTGTGGGAGGAGATTGAATGGGTGGGTAGTGTCCTTGACAGGGGAGAGTGTACACGGGCTGTGGGAGGACATTGAAAGGGTGGGTAGAGTCCATGATAGGGAAGAGTGTATACGGGCAGTGGGAGGAGATTGAATGGGTGGGTAGTGTCCATGACAGGGGAGAGCGTACATGGGCTGTGGGAGGAGATTGAATGGGTGGGTAGAGTCCATGATAAGGGAGAGTGTACACGGGCTGTGGGAGGACATTGAATGGGTGGGTAGACTCCATGATAGGGAAGAGTGTATATGGGCAGTGGGAGGAGATTGAATGGGTGGGTAGTGTCCATGACAGGGGAGAATGTACATGGGCTGTGGGAGGAGATTGAATGGGTGGGTAGTGTCCATGACATGGGAGAGTGTACATGGGCAGTGGGAGGACATTGAATGGGTGGGTAGTGTCCATGATAGGGGAGAGTGTACATGGGCTGTGGGAGGAGATTGAATGGGTGGGTAGTGTCCATGATAGGGGAGAGTGTACATGGCTGTGGGAGGAGATTGAATGGGTGGGTAGTGTCCATGATACGGGAGAGTGTCCATGGGCAGTGGGAGGACATTGAATGGGTGGGTAGTGTCCATGACATGGGAGAGTGTACATGGGCAGTGGGAGGACATTGAATGGGTGGGTAGTGTCCATGATAGGGGAGAGTGTACATGGGCTGTGGGAGGAGATTGAATGGGTGGGTAGTGTCCATGATACGGGAGAGTGTCCATGGGCAGTGGGAGGACATTGAATGGGTGGGTAGTGTCCATGACATGGGAGAGTGTACATGGGCTGTGGGAGGACATTGAATGGGTGGGTAGTGTCCATGACATGGGAGAGTGTACATGGGCTGTGGGAGGACATTGAATGGGTGGGTCGTGTCCATGACATGGGAGAGTGTACATGGGCTGTGGGAGGACATTGAATGGGTGGGTCACGTCCATGATAGGGGAGAGTGTATATGGGCAGTGGGAGGACATTGAATGGGCGGGTAGTGTCCATGACATGGGAGAGTGTACATGGGCAGTGGGAGGACATTGAATGGGTGGGTAGTGTCCATGATAGGGGAGAGTGTATTTGGGCAGTGGGAGGACATTGAATGGGTGGGTAGTGTCCATGACAGGGGAGAGTGTTTTTGGGCAGTGGGAGGACATTGAATGGGTGGGTAGTGTCCATGACATGGGAGAGTGTACATGGGCAGTGGGAGGACATTGAATGGGTGGGTAGTGTCCATGACATGGAAGAGTGTACATGGGCTGTGGGAGGAGATTGAATGGGTTGGTAGAGTCCATGATAGGGGAGAGTGTACATGGGCTGTGGGAGGAGATTGAATGGGTGGGTAGTGTCCATGACAGGGGAGAGTGTATATGGGCAGTGGGAGGACATTGAATGGGTGGGTAGTGTCCATGACATGGGAGAGTGTACATGGGCTGTGGGAGGACATTGAATGGGTGGGTAGTGTCCATGACAGGGGAGAGTGTACATGGGCAGTGGGAGGACATTGAATGGGTGGGTAGAGTCCATGACAGGGGAGAGTGTACATGGGCTGTGGGAGGACATTGAATGAGTGGGTAGTGTCCATGACAGGGGAGAGTGTATATGGGCAGTGGGAGGACATTGAATGGGTGGGTAGAGTCCATGACAGGGGAGAGTGTATATGGGCAGTGGGAGGACATTGAATGGGTGGGTAGAGTCCATGACAGGGGAGAGTGTATATGGGCAGTGGGAGGACATTGAATGGGTGGGTAGAGTCCATGATACGGGAGAGTGTACATGGGCAGTGGGAGGAGATTGAATGGGTGGGGAAAGTCCATGATAGGCTGTGGAGGCCAAGTCACTGAATATATTTAAGAAGGAGATAGATAGATTTCTAGACACAAAAGGCATCAAGGAGTATGGGGAGAGAGCGGGAATATGGTATTGAGATAGAGGATCAGCCTTGATCGTATTGAATGGTGGAGCAGACTCGAAGGGCCGAAAGGCCTTCTCCTGCTCCTATTTTTCTATGTTTCTATAGGGGAGAGTGCACATGAGCTGTGGGAGGAGATTAAATGGTCGGTTGAATCCATGATGGGGGAGAGTGTGCATGGTCTGTGCGAGAATATTTAATGGGTAGTGTAGAGTCCACAATAGAGGAGAGTGTACATGGGCTGTGGGAGGAGATTAAATGGGTGGGTAGAGAGCCCAAGATAGGGGCGAGTGTACATGGGCTATGGGAGGAGATTAAATGGTCAGTAGAATCCGTGATAGAGGAGAGTGTGCATGGGCTGTGGGAGGAGATTAAATGGTGAGTAGAATCCGTGATAGAGGAGAGTGTGGATGGGCTGTGGGAGGAGATTAAATGGTGAGTAGAATCCATGATAGAGGAGAGTGTGGATGGGCTGTGGGAGGAGATTAAATGGTCGGTAGAATCCGTGATAGAGGAGAGTGTACATGGGCTGTGGGAGGAGATTAAATGGTGAGTAGAATCCGTGATAGAGGAGAGTGTACATGGGCTGTGGGAGGAGATTAAATGGTCGGTAGAATCCGTGATAGAGGAGAGTGTACATGGGCTGTGGGAGGAGATTAAATGTTCAGTAGAGTCTGTGATAGGCTAGAGTGTACATTGCCTGTGGGACGAGATTAAATAGTTGGGTTAGAGACCATGAAAGGGGAGAGTGTGCATGGGCTATGGGAAGAGATTAAATGGTCAGTAGAGTCTGTGATGGGGTAGAATGTACATTGCCTGTGGGAGGAGATTAAATAGGTGGGTAGTGTAATGTATATACCTTTAAGGGGGGAACTATGTTTTACAGCTCATGTATACTGCAGTACCGGCAGTGACCACACCTGTATATAGCACTGAGTAGTAATCTGTACAGATCAGTTGCAGTGTGAGCCACGTTGAGTAAACACCTGTTGTACCGTTCTCCGCAGTCTGTGTCTTATTATACACGGACGCAACATTGGCGACGAAGCAGGTTCGAACCTACCTGCAACTCTGCATCACCTCCCGGGGATTCGTTCCTGGAGATCAGTGGATTGGAGGTCAAGGCCAGAGACTCGGGCGTCGACCACGGGCAACCGCCCAGTCATCCAGCAGAGACTCGAGAATTGCGGGGGAGGCTGTCGAGAGCCAGGCTTGGCTTTCCAGTCGAGGTGGTCCAGCGAAACTGGCTGGCAACAGGTAGTGCGCAGACCCTTCCTGGACAGCGGCGGGCTAGAGCCCGACCGAGCGGCACAGCAAAGGGCCGAGCAGCGTTGACGGGGGAGAGAGAGAGGGCAGAGCGCACAGGGCGCAGCCGGTGTTCAGGGGCCGAGCAGCGTCGGAGAGAGGGAGAGAGAGACGCGCAGAAACCCGCGAGGCACCGCCATTGCCATGAGGACCGCCGAGAGCGGCGTTGGCAGCAGCGCAGGAGAAGCGCGCGAAACCTACAGGGCGCCGCCATTGCCACGAGAACCGCCAGGAGCGGCGTTGGCAGCAGCGGGGAGGAAGGAAAGCGCGGGAGATGCCATTTTAAGCCATTGGGAGACGCCATTTTAAACCACATGCAAAATGTCGAAGAGTGGCAGTATCAGCGCATTTGACAATGAAGTCGAAGATTGGACTACATATGTCGAATGAATAGAGGTATACTGCAAGGCAAATGAGGTGTCAGATGACAAGAAAACGTCGGTATTGTTAAATTTAATGGGTGCAAAGACGTATGGTTTATTACGAAATCTAGTCACCCCAACGAAGCCAATGGAAAAGAGTTTTGAAGACATAGTAACGATACTAAAGGAACATTTAAACCCCACACCGCTGCTGATAGCAGAAAGATTCAAGTTTCACAAAAGGAACCAGCATAAGGATGAAAGCAATGCTGAATATTTAACAGAACTGCACAAACTATCGAAACACTGCCGGTTTGGAGCGGGACTGGCAGATACCTTAAGGGACAAGTTTGTGTGTGGGCTTCAAAGTGAAGGAACCCAGAAACGGCTTTTATCTGAAAAGGACCTTACGCTGGAAAAGGCTTTCAGCATTGCGGTATCATATGAAGCAGCAGCACGGGGCGCTGCAGAGATACAACAGAGACCGCAAGAATATGGCACAAATGAACTGTCATATGGAACAGAGAAGTGCTATCACTGCAGCAGAACAACACACGATCAGAATGATTGCTGGTTCAAAGACAAAGTGTGCAGACAGTGTGGAAAAGTAGGACACATAGCACGAGTCTGCAGGTCGGGAAAGAAAACCAGCAATAAGAAACCTACCAAAGGAAAGTACAAGAAGGTACATAAGATGACGGAGAATAGTTCAGACGAACAAAAGAGTGATAACGACTCCGAAAGCAGGGAACTGAGTTATCTGAAACTACATAATGTGATCACAACGGAGGATCACCGAACCATTTGGGTCACTCTCAAGTTAGCAGGACTCCAGGTAAAGATGGAATTGGACACAGGATCAGCCCTAACAGTCATAAACCGACGGGACTCGAGCGGCTATTCTCACACATACCCTTGAGAGACACAAAAATTATTTTGAAGACGTACACGGGGCAAAAAGTCTACCCCAAAGGAAAAATAAGGGTGACCATTATATATAACGGTAAGGAAACACCAAAACTAGACCTGTATGTATTGCAAGATGGAGGACCACCATTACTGGGACGTGAATGGATCCGGAAAATATAACTGGATTGGCATTCCATACAGGCACTGACTGTGGCTGACAGAAAGGATGACGACGTCACACCTGGGCGACTGTCAAAGATCCTAACTGACGCGAAAGAAGTGTTCCAGCAAGGACTCGGAACACTAAAAGGCATGACAGCGACGATTAAAATTGAAGAAAACGCAAGCCCAAAATTTTTTAAAGGCCAGACCGGTACCTTATGCGATCCGCCCAGCCGTCGAAGCAGAGCTGGAGAGTCTGGAACGTTCAGGTGTACTGTCCAAGGTAGACTGGAGCGAGTGGGCTACACCCATCGTCCCTGTGATGAAAAAGTCGTTGAGCAGCACGCCTGGGGAACCAAGGAAGGTTCGCATCTGTGGGGACTTTAAGGTAACAGTGAACCCGGTCCTTCACACCGTACAATATCCACTTCCGCGGATTGAAGATATTTTCGCCTCGCTATCTGGAGGGAAACGCTTCACTAAGATTGATCTGGCCTAGGCGTATCTGCAAATGGAGGTAGAAGAAGCATCAAAAAAATGCCTCACAATCAACACCCATAAAGGTCTCTACCAATACAACCGACTGGTATTTGGGGTAGCATCAGCTCCGGCTATTTGGCAGAGGGCAATGGAACAAGTCCTGCAAGGGATCCCAGGGGCCCAGTGTTATTTGGACGACATCCTGGTCATGGGCGAAAATGACAGTGATCACCTTGCCAACCTGGAGCAGGTGCTCACTAGATTGCAGGAATATGGGCTCCGAGCTAACCGCCCCAAATGCGAGTTTTTTAGAAAACAGATCTCGTATTGTGGCCACGTTATCGATAAAGAGGGGTTACATAAATCCCCAGAGAAGATTGAGGCAGTAGTCAAGGCTCCAGCACCGGAAAATGTGTCACAACTGAGGTCGTTCCTCGGGCTGGTAAACTACTACCATAAGTTCTTGCCAAATTTGTCTACAATACTACACCCACTGAACACCCTGCTGCAAACTGGGGTGCCATGAAAGTGGAGTGACGAACGTAGACGAGCTTTCCAGAAGAGAAAAACACTAATCACATTGAAAGAGGTATTGGCCCATTACAACCCGGCATTACCAATTCGGTTGGCATGTGATGCGTCACCCTATGGCATTGGAGCGGTGCTGTCGCACAAATTCTCGGACGGCTCAGAGAGGCCAATAGCCTTTGCATCACGATCACTAACCTCAGCCGAGCGTAACTACGCCCAGATTGACAGGGAGGCCCTCAGCCTAGTGTGGGGAGTGAAAAAGTTCAATCACTATCTGCACGGGCAGAAATTCACCTTGCTGACTGACCACCAACCACTTGTCATAGAGTCATAGAGTCATAGAGTTTTACAGCACAGAAAGAGGCCCTTCGGCCCATCGTGTCTGCGCCGCCCATCCATTTTTAATCCGAAGAAGGGCGTTCCGGTGATGACTGCGCAACGACTACAAAGATGGTCACTTTTTCTAGGGGCGCACCACTATGAGATTGAATATAAGGGCACGAAACAGCATGGACATGCTGATGGGCTATCACGTCTGCCACTGCCTACCACGGAGGAAGCACCAGCAGTGGATCCTGTCGAAATATTCCATTCGACTATAGTTGAATACCTACCGGTAACTAATGCTTGTATCGAAAAGGAAACCCGAAATGACCCGACACTGTCTCGGGTATATGATTTGACGGTGAAGGGATGGCCAGCACATGGCGACTCACTGTTGCCAACATTCTCGACAAGGAGAGAACAGCTGTCAGTGTGCCGGGGGACCTTGATGTGTGGATCCCGAGTGGTAATTCCACCCAAGTTAAGGGATAGAGTGCTCAATGAGCTTCATGAGGGTCATCTGGGAGGGGTAAAAATGAAAAGCTTAGCCAGGGCTTATGTGTGGTGGCTGGGAATCGATAAACAAATCGAGGACCTGATCAAGAGCTGCTCAGGATGCCAGAAAGTCCAAAATGCACCACCACAGGTCCCTCCACACCCATGGGAGTGGCCCTCATATCCATGGCAACGGGTGCATATTGATTTTGCTGGTCCATTCATGGACTCAATGTTTTTAATAGCCGTGGATGCGCACTTGAAATGGCCTGAGGTCATCAAAATGTCCTCCACCACCACGGAGAAAACTATTGCAGTCCTACGGACCATTTTTGCCAGGAATGGCTTGCCAGAACAGATTTGCTCCGACAACGGACCACAGTTTGTGTCCGAAGAGTTCCGGAGGTTCTTGAAAAAGAATGGGGTAAGGCATTACACATCCGCCCCGTATCATCCAGCCACAAATGGATTGGCTGAGAGGTTCGTACAAACCTTTAAGAAGGCAATAAAGGCTATGTACAATGACAACATTCCGCTGCAGCACAAGGTGGACAATTTCCTGTTCGCCTACCGGAATGCGACACATGCAGTCACCAACCAGGCCCCAGCCATGATGTTCTTTAAACGAAGGTTAAGATCTCGCCTGGATTTGCTCAGACCAAGTGTACGAAGAGATGTTGAGAGTAAACAATTCCAGCACATCAATGAGAAGCCAACAAGGAGCTTCAATGTAGGGCAACCAGTCTTGGCCCGCGACTACCGAACAGAAAAATGGCAGCCAGGAATTATATGCACACGGCAGGGCCCACTAATGTACACAGTGGACGTTGGGGAGAGCATCGTGAGACGCCATGCTGACCAGATCCTAGAGTCACAGGAACAAGTCAACCCCATGCCTCGCCCATACGTACCTGATGATGAACCCGACGTACAGGTCGCATCTACCCCAGAAACAGTAGCATCGGAAGCTGATGAACCAACCGACGACAGGGGGCCAGAATCGCCTCCGCACCAAGAGCAAGACACTCGGGAAAGGCACTATCCAGAAAGGATCAGGAAGCCTCCCCAAAGACTGAATATATAAATAGACTATTTTCAGCTAATGTTGCATGTTATAAGTGTTAATTGTAATTCGTTTGATATTTAATTGTTAAATGAGTGTTATGATAGTGTTAATCTAAAAGAGGAGGAATTGTAATGTATATACCTTTAAGGGGGGAACGATGTTTTACAGCTCATGTATACTGCAGTACCGGCAGTGACCACACCTGTATATAGCACTGAGTAGTAATCTGTACAGATCAGTTGCAGTGTGAGCCACGTTGAGTAAACACCTGTTGTACCGTTCTCCGCAGTCTGTGTCTTATTATACACGGATGCAACAGGTAGAGTCCATGATAGGGGAAAGTGTATATGGGCTGTGGGAGGAGATTAAATGGGTGGGTAGAGTCCATGATAGGGTGGAGTGTGAATGGGCTGTGGGACGAGATTGAATGGGTGGGTAGAGTCCATGACAGGGGAGAGTGTACATGGGCTGTGGGAGGAGATTAAATGGGTGGGTAGAGTCCATGACAGGGGAGAGTGTACATGGGCTGTGGGAGGAGATTAAATGGGTGGGTAGAGTCCATGATAGGGGAGAGTGTACACGGGCTGTGGGAGGAGATTGAATGGGTGGGTAGAGTCCATGATAGGGGAGAGTGTACATGGGCTGTGGGAGGAGATTGAATGGGTGGGTAGAGTCCATGATAGGGGAGTGTGTACATGGGCTGTGGGAGGAGATTGAATGGGTGGGTAGTGTCCATGATAGGGGAGAGTGTACATGGGCTGTAGGAAGAGATTAAATGGGTGGGGAGAGTCTGTGATAGGGGAGAGTATACATGGGCTGTGGGAGGAGATTAAATGGCAGGGTAGATTCCATGATAGAGTAGAGTGTACACAGGCTATGGGAGAAGATTAAATGGGTGTGTAGAGTCCATGATAGGGGAGAGTGTACATGGGCTGTGGGAGGAGATTGAATGGGTGGGTAGAGTCCATGATAGGGGAGAGTGTACATGGGCTGTGGGAGGAGATTAAATGGGTGGGTAGAGTCCATGATAGGGGAGAGTGTACATGGGCTGTGGGAGGAGATTGAATGGGTGGGTAGAGTCCATGATAGGGGAGAGTGTACATGGGCTGTGGGAGGAGATTGAATGGGTGGATAGAGTCCATGACAGGGGAGAGTGTACACGGGCTGTGGCAGGACATTGAATGGGTGTGTAGAGTCCATGATAGGGGAGAGTGTACATGGGCTGTGGCAGGAGATTGAATGGGTGGGGAAAGTCCATGATAGGGGAGAGTGTACACGGGCAGTGAGAGGACATTGAATGGGTGGGTAGTGTCCATGACAGGGGAGAGTGTATATGGGCAGTGGGAGGACATTGAATGGGTGGGTAGAGTCCATGACAGGGGAGAGTGTATATGGGCAGTGGGAGGACATTGAATGGGTGGGTAGAGTCCATGATAGGGGAGAGTGTACATGGGCAGTGGGAGGACATTGAGTGGGTGGGTAGAGTCCATGATAGGGGAGAGTGTACATGGGCTGTGGGAGGACAATAAATGGGTGGATGGAGTCCATGAAAGGGGACAGTGTTCATGGGCTGTGGGAGGAGATTAAATAGGTGGGTAGAGTCCATGATAGGGAAGAGTGTACATGGGCTGCGGGAGGACAATAAATGGGTGGATGGAGTCCATGAAAGGGGACAGTGTTCATGGGCTGTGGGAGGAGATTAAATGAGTGTGTAGAGTCCATGATAGGGGAGAGTGTACACAGGCTGTGGGAGGAGATTGAATGGGTGGGGAGAGTCCATGATAGGGGAGAGTGTACATGGGCTGTGGGAGGAGATTAAATGGCAGGATAAATTCCATGATAGGGGAGAGTGTACATGGGCTGTGGGAGGAGATTAAATGGGTGGGTAGAGTCCATGATAGGGGAGAGTGTACATGGGTTGTGGGAGGAGATTAAATGGCAGGATAGATTCCATGATAGGGGAGAGTGTACATGGGCTGTGGGAGGAGATTGAATGGATGGGTAGAGTCCATGATAGGGGAGAGTGTACATGGGCTGTGGGAGGAGATTGAATGGATGGGTAGAGTCCATGATAGGGGAGAGTGTACATGGGCTGTGGGAGGGGATTGAATGGATGGGTAGAGTCCATGATAGGGGAGAGTGTACATGGGCTGTGGGAGGAGATTGAATGGATGGGTAGAGTCCATGATAGGGGAGAGTGTACATGGGCTGTGGGAGGAGATTGAATGGGTGGATAGCGTCCATGATAGGGGAGAGTGTACACGGGCTGTGGGAGGAGATTGAATGGGTGGTTTGAGTCCATGATAGGGGAGACTGTACATGGGCTGTGGGAGGAGATTGAATGGGTGGGTAGTGTCCATGATAGGGGAGACTGTACATGGGCTGTGGGAGGAGATTGAATGTGTGGGTAGAGTCCATGATAGGGGTGAGTGTACATGGGCTGTGGGAGTAATTTGAATGGGTGTGTTGAGTTCATGATAGGGGAGAGTGTACACGGGCTGTGGGAGGAGATTGAATGGGTGGGTAGAGTCCATGATGGGGTAGAGTGTAAATGGGCTGTGGGACGAGATTGAATGGGTGGGTAGAGTCCATGACAGCGGAGAGTGTACATGGGCTGTGGGAGGAGATTAAATGGGTGGGGAGAGTCCATGACAGGGGAGAGTGTCCATGGGCTGTGGGAGGAGATTAAATGGGTGGGGAGAGTCCATGACAGGGGAGAGTGTCCACGGGCTGTGGGAGGAGACTAAATGGGTGGGTAGAGTCCATGATAGGGGAGAGTGTACATGGGCTGTGTGAGGGGATTAAATGGGTGGGGAGAGTCCATGATCGGGGAGAGTGGACATGGGCTGTGGGAGGAGATTAAATGGGTTGGGAGAGTCCATGATCGGGGAGAGTGGACATGGGCTGTGGGAGGAGATTAAATGGGTTGGGAGAGTCCATGATAGGGGAGAGTGGACAGTGGCTGTGGGAGGAGATTGAATGGGTGGGTAGAGTCCATGATAGGGGAGAGTGTACATGGGCTGTGTGAGGGGATTAAATGGGTGGGGAGAGTCCATGATCGGGGAGAGTGGACATGGGCTGTGGGAGGAGATTAAATGGGTTGGGAGAGTCCATGATAGGGGAGAGTGGACATGGGCTGTGGGAGGAGATTAAATGGGTTGGGAGAGTCCATGATAGGGGAGAGTGGACATGGGCTGTGGGAGGAGATTAAATGGGTTGGGAGAGTCCATGATAGGGGAGAGTGGACATGGGCTGTGGGAGGAGATTGAATGGGTGGGTGGAGTCCATGATGGTTTAGCGTTAAGAAGGTGTGGATCTGACCTGAGTTCCCAGATGGTCATGATCTTTATATTGAGATGTGTGTGCATGTATGTCTTCTTCTTTTCCCCAACTAGTCTGTGATCTTCTATCTCCTCCTTCTCGGCAGTGCGCCTACACTCCGGTCTGGCGAAGACTGTGAAGGAGCACATCACCAAGCCAACAGCCATGGGGTCGGGCCGGGTAGCTCATATGATTGAGTGGCAAGGCTGGAGCAAACAGCAGCCAGTCACCAACCTCAACGCTGAGACGCCAATGGACGTAGACACTTACTCAGACCTGAGCGATGGGGAGAAGGAGGCAAGATTCGCTGCAGGTACAGCACGGGTTGGTTACAGAGTAAAGCTCCCTCTACACTGTCCCATCAAACACTCCCAGGGCAGGTACAGCACGGGTTGGTTACAGAGTAAAGCTCCCTCTACACTGTCCCATCAAACACTCCCAGGGCAGGTACAGCACGGGTTAGATACAGAGTAAAGCTCCCTCTACACTGTCCCATCAAACACTCCCAGGGCAGGTACAGCACGGGTTAGATGCAGAGTAAAGCTCCCTCTACACTCTCCCATCAAACAATCCCAGGGCAGGTACAGCATGCGTTAGATACAGAGTAAAGCTCCCTCTACACTGTCCCATCAAACACTCCCAGGGCAGGTACAACACGGGTTAGATACAGAGTAAAGCGTCCTCTACACTGTCCCATCAAACACTCCCAGGGCGTGTACAGCGCGGGTTAGATACAGAGTAAAGCTCCCTCTACTCTGTCCCATCAAACACTCCCAGGGCAGGTACCGCACGGGGTTAGATACAGAGTAAAGCTCCCTCTACACTGCCCCATCAAACACTCCCAGGGCGTGTACAGCACGGGTTAGATACAGAGAAAAGTTCCCTCTACACTGTTCCATCAAACACTCCCAGGGCGTGTACAACACGGGTTAGATACAGAGTAAAGCTCCCTCTACACTGTCCCATCAAACACTCCCAGGGCGTGTACAGCACGGGTTAGATACAGAGTAAAGCTCCCTCTACACTGTACCATCAAACACTCCTAGGGCAGGTACAGCACGGGTTAGATACAGAGTAAAGCTCCCTCTACACTGTCCCATCAAACACTCCCAGGACAGGTACAGCACGGGTTAGATACAGAGTAAAGCTCCCTCTACACTGTCCCATCAAACACTCACAGGGCAGGTACAGCACGGGTTAGATACAGAGTAAAGCTCCCTCTACACTGTCCCATCAAACACTCCCAGGGCAGGTACAGCACGGGGTTAGATACAGAGTAAAGCTCCCTCTACACTGTCCCATCAAACACTCCCAGGGCAGGTACAGCACGGGTTAGATACAGAGTAAAGCTCCCTCTACACTGTCCCATCAAACACTCCCAGGGCAGGTACCGCACGGGGTTAGATACAGAGTAAAGCTCCCTCTGCACTGCCCCATCAAACACTCCCAGGGCGTGTACAGCACGGGTTAGATACAGAGTAAAGTTCCCTCTACACTGTCCCATCAAACACTCCCAGGGCGTGTACAGCACGGGGTAGATACAGAGTAAAGCTCCCTCTACACTGTCCCATCAAACACTCCCAGGACAGGTACAGCACGGGTTAGATGCAGAGTAAAGCTCCCTCTACACTCTCCCATCAAACACTCACAGGGCAGGTACAGCACGGGTTAGATACAGAGTAAAACTCCCTCTACACTGTCCCATCAAACACTCCCAGGGCAGGTACAGCACGGGTTAGATACAGAGTAAAAGCTCCCTCTTCACTGTCCCATCAAACACTCCCAGGTCAGGTACAGCACGGGTTAGATACAGAGTAAAGCTCCCTCTACACTGTCCCATCAAACACTCCCAGGTCAGGTACAGCACGGGTTAGATACAGAGTAAAGCTCCCTCTACTCTGTCCCATCAAACACTCCCAGGTCAGGTACAGCACGGGTTAGATACAGAGTAAAGCTCCCTCTACTCTGTCCCATCAAACACTCCCAGGGCAGGTACCGCACGGGGTTAGATACAGAGTAAAGCTCCCTCTACACTGCCCCATCAAACACTCCCAGGGCGTGTACAGCACGGGTTAGATACAGAGTAAAGTTCCCTCTACACTGTCCCATCAAACACTCCCAGGGCGTGTACAGCACGGGTTAGATACAGAGTAAAGCTCCCTCTACACTGTACCATCAAACACTCCCAGGGCAGGTACAGCACAGGTTAGATACAGAGTAAAGCTCCCTCTACACTGTCCCATCAAACACTCCCAGGGCAGGTACAGCACGGGTTAGATACAGAGTAAAGCTTCCTCTACACTGTCCCATCAAACACTCCCAGGGCAGGTACAACACGGGTTAGATACAGAGTAAAGCTCCCTCTACACTGTCCCATCAAACACTCCCAGGGCAGGTACAGCACGGGTTAGCTACAGAGTGAAGCTCCCTCTACACTGTCCCATCAAACACTCCCAGGGCAGGTACAGCACGGGTTAGATACAGAGTAAAGCTCCCTCTACACTATCCCATCAAACACTCCCAGGACAGGTACAGCACGGGTTAGATACAGAGTAAAGCTCCCTCTACACTGTCCCATCAAACACTCCCAGGGCAGGTACAGCACGGGTTAGATACAGAGTAAAGCTCCCTCTACACTGTCCCATCAAACACTCCCAGGGCAGGTACAGCATGCGTTAGATACAGAGTAAAGCTCCCTCTACACTGTCCCATCAAACACTCCCAGGGCAGGTACAGCATGCGTTAGATGCAGAGTAAAGCTCCCTCTACACTGTCCCATCAAACACTCCCAGGGCAGGTACAGCATGCGTTAGATACAGAGTAAAAGCTCCCTCTACACTGTCCCATCAAACACTCCCAGGGCAGGTACAGCACGGGTTAGATACAGAGTAAAGCTCCCTCTACACTGTCCCATCAAACACTCCCCAGGGCAGGTACAGCACGGGTTAGATGCAGAGTAAAGCTCCCTCTACACTCTCCCATCAAACAATCCCAGGGCAGGTACAGCATGCGTTAGATACAGAGTAAAGCTCCCTCTACACTGTCCCATCAAACACTCCCAGGGCAGGTACAACACGGGTTAGATACAGAGTAAAGCGTCCTCTACACTGTCCCATCAAACACTCCCAGGGCGTGTACAGCGCGGGTTAGATACAGAGTAAAGCTCCCTCTACTCTGTCCCATCAAAACACTCCCAGGGCAGGTACCGCACGGGGTTAGATACAGAGTAAAGCTCCCTCTACACTGCCCCATCAAACACTCCCAGGGCGTGTACAGCACGGGTTAGATGAGAGAAAAGTTCCCTCTACACTGTTCCATCAAACACTCCCAGGGCGTGTACAACACGGGTTAGATACAGAGTAAAGCTCCCTCTACACTGTCCCATCAAACACTCCCAGGGCGTGTACAGCACGGGTTAGATACAGAGTAAAGCTCCCTCTACACTGTACCATCAAACACTCCTAGGGCAGGTACAGCACGGGTTAGATACAGAGTAAAGCTCCCTCTACACTGTCCCATCAAAACACTCCCAGGACAGGTACAGCACGGGTTAGATACAGAGTAAAGCTCCCTCTACACTGTCCCATCAAACACTCACAGGGCAGGTACAGCACGGGTTAGATACAGAGTAAAGCTCCCTCTACACTGTCCCATCAAACACTCCCAGGGCAGGTACAGCACGGGGTTAGATACAGAGTAAAGCTCCCTCTACACTGTCCCATCAAACACTCCCAGGGCAGGTACAGCACGGGTTAGATACAGAGTAAAGCTCCCTCTACACTGTCCCATCAAACACTCCCAGGGCAGGTACCGCACGGGGTTAGATACAGAGTAAAGCTCCCTCTGCACTGCCCCATCAAACACTCCCAGGGCGTGTACAGCACGGGTTAGATACAGAGTAAAGTTCCCTCTACACTGTCCCATCAAACACTCCCAGGGCGTGTACAGCACGGGGTAGATACAGAGTAAAGCTCCCTCTACACTGTCCCATCAAACACTCCCAGGACAGGTACAGCACGGGTTAGATGCAGAGTAAAGCTCCCTCTACACTCTCCCATCAAACACTCACAGGGCAGGTACAGCACGGGTTAGATACAGAGTAAAACTCCCTCTACACTGTCCCATCAAACACTCCCAGGGCAGGTACAGCACGGGTTAGATACAGAGTAAAGCTCCCTCTTCACTGTCCCATCAAACACTCCCAGGTCAGGTACAGCACGGGTTAGATACAGAGTAAAGCTCCCTCTACACTGTCCCATCAAACACTCCCAGGTCAGGTACAGCACGGGTTAGATACAGAGTAAAGCTCCCTCTACTCTGTCCCATCAAACACTCCCAGGTCAGGTACAGCACGGGTTAGATACAGAGTAAAGCTCCCTCTACTCTGTCCCATCAAACACTCCCAGGGCAGGTACCGCACGGGGTTAGATACAGAGTAAAGCTCCCTCTACACTGCCCCATCAAACACTCCCAGGGCGTGTACAGCACGGGTTAGATACAGAGTAAAGTTCCCTCTACACTGTCCCATCAAACACTCCCAGGGCGTGTACAGCACGGGTTAGATACAGAGTAAAGCTCCCTCTACACTGTACCATCAAACACTCCCAGGGGCAGGTACAGCACAGGTTAGATACAGAGTAAAGCTCCCTCTACACTGTCCCATCAAACACTCCCAGGGCAGGTACAGCACGGGTTAGATACAGAGTAAAGCTTCCTCTACACTGTCCCATCAAACACTCCCAGGGCAGGTACAACACGGGTTAGATACAGAGTAAAGCTCCCTCTACACTGTCCCATCAAACACTCCCAGGGCAGGTACAGCACGGGTTAGCTACAGAGTGAAGCTCCCTCTACACTGTCCCATCAAACACTCCCAGGGCAGGTACAGCACGGGTTAGATACAGAGTAAAGCTCCCTCTACACTATCCCATCAAACACTCCCAGGACAGGTACAGCACGGGTTAGATACAGAGTAAAGCTCCCTCTACACTGTCCCATCAAACACTCCCAGGGCAGGTACAGCACGGGTTAGATACAGAGTAAAGCTCCCTCTACACTGTCCCATCAAACACTCCCAGGGCAGGTACAGCATGCGTTAGATACAGAGTAAAGCTCCCTCTACACTGTCCCATCAAACACTCCCAGGGCAGGTACAGCATGCGTTAGATGCAGAGTAAAGCTCCCTCTACACTGTCCCATCAAACACTCCCAGGGCAGGTACAGCATGCGTTAGATACAGAGTAAAGCTCCCTCTACACTGTCCCATCAAACACTCCCAGGGCAGGTACAGCACGGGTTAGATACAGAGTAAAGCTCCCTCTACACTGTCCCATCAAACACTCCCAGGGCAGGTACAGCACGGGTTAGATGCAGAGTAAAGCTCCCTCTACACTCTCCCCATCAAACAATCCCAGGGCAGGTACAGCATGCGTTAGATACAGAGTAAAGCTCCCTCTACACTGTCCCATCAAACACTCCCAGGGCAGGTACAACACGGGTTAGATACAGAGTAAAGCGTCCTCTACACTGTCCCATCAAACACTCCCAGGGCGTGTACAGCGCGGGTTAGATACAGAGTAAAGCTCCCTCTACTCTGTCCCATCAAACACTCCCAGGGCAGGTACCGCACGGGGTTAGATACAGAGTAAAGCTCCCTCTACACTGCCCCATCAAACACTCCCAGGGCGTGTACAGCACGGGTTAGATACAGAGAAAAGTTCCTCTACACTGTTCCATCAAACACTCCCAGGGCGTGTACAACACGGGTTAGATACAGAGTAAAGCTCCCTCTACACTGTCCCATCAAACACTCCCAGGGCGTGTACAGCACGGGTTAGATACAGAGTAAAGCTCCCTCTACACTGTACCATCAAACACTCCTAGGGCAGGTACAGCACGGGTTAGATACAGAGTAAAGCTCCCTCTACACTGTCCCATCAAACACTCCCAGGACAGGTACAGCACGGGTTAGATACAGAGTAAAGCTCCCTCTACACTGTCCCATCAAACACTCACAGGGCAGGTACAGCACGGGTTAGATACAGAGTAAAGCTCCCTCTACACTGTCCCATCAAACACTCCCAGGGCAGGTACAGCACGGGGTTAGATACAGAGTAAAGCTCCCTCTACACTGTCCCATCAAACACTCCCAGGGCAGGTACAGCACGGGTTAGATACAGAGTAAAGCTCCCTCTACACTGTCCCATCAAACACTCCCAGGGCAGGTACCGCACGGGGTTAGATACAGAGTAAAGCTCCCTCTGCACTGCCCCATCAAACACTCCCAGGGCGTGTACAGCACGGGTTAGATACAGAGTAAAGTTCCCTCTACACTGTCCCATCAAACACTCCCAGGGCGTGTACAGCACGGGGTAGATACAGAGTAAAGCTCCCTCTACACTGTCCCCATCAAACACTCCCAGGACAGGTACAGCACGGGTTAGATGCAGAGTAAAGCTCCCTCTACACTCTCCCATCAAACACTCACAGGGCAGGTACAGCACGGGTTAGATACAGAGTAAAACTCCCTCTACACTGTCCCATCAAACACTCCCAGGGCAGGTACAGCACGGGTTAGATACAGAGTAAAGCTCCCTCTTCACTGTCCCATCAAACACTCCCAGGTCAGGTACAGCACGGGTTAGATACAGAGTAAAGCTCCCTCTACACTGTCCCATCAAACACTCCCAGGTCAGGTACAGCACGGGTTAGATACAGAGTAAAGCTCCCTCTACTCTGTCCCATCAAACACTCCCAGGTCAGGTACAGCACGGGTTAGATACAGAGTAAAGCTCCCTCTACTCTGTCCCATCAAACACTCCCAGGGCAGGTACCGCACGGGGTTAGATACAGAGTAAAGCTCCCTCTACACTGCCCCATCAAACACTCCCAGGGGCGTGTACAGCACGGGTTAGATACAGAGTAAAGTTCCCTCTACACTGTCCCATCAAACACTCCCAGGGCGTGTACAGCACGGGTTAGATACAGAGTAAAGCTCCCTCTACACTGTACCATCAAACACTCCCAGGGCAGGTACAGCACAGGTTAGATACAGAGTAAAGCTCCCTCTACACTGTCCCATCAAACACTCCCAGGGCAGGTACAGCACGGGTTAGATACAGAGTAAAGCTTCCTCTACACTGTCCCATCAAACACTCCCAGGGCAGGTACAACACGGGTTAGATACAGAGTAAAGCTCCCTCTACACTGTCCCATCAAACACTCCCAGGGCAGGTACAGCACGGGTTAGCTACAGAGTGAAGCTCCCTCTACACTGTCCCATCAAACACTCCCAGGGCAGGTACAGCACGGTTAGATACAGAGTAAAGCTCCCTCTACACTATCCCATCAAACACTCCCAGGACAGGTACAGCACGGGTTAGATACAGAGTAAAGCTCCCTCTACACTGTCCCATCAAACACTCCCAGGGCAGGTACAGCACGGTTAGATACAGAGTAAAGCTCCCTCTACACTGTCCCATCAAACACTCCCAGGGCAGGTACAGCATGCGTTAGATACAGAGTAAAGCTCCCTCTACACTGTCCCATCAAACACTCCCAGGGCAGGTACAGCATGCGTTAGATGCAGAGTAAAGCTCCCTCTACACTGTCCCATCAAACACTCCCAGGGCAGGTACAGCATGCGTTAGATACAGAGTAAAGCTCCCTCTACACTGTCCCATCAAACACTCCCAGGGCAGGTACAGCACGGGTTAGATACAGAGTAAAGCTCCCTCTACACTGTCCCATCAAAACACTCCCAGGGCAGGTACAGCACGGGTTAGATGCAGAGTAAAGCTCCCTCTACACTCTCCCATCAAACAATCCCAGGGCAGGTACAGCATGCGTTAGATACAGAGTAAAGCTCCCCTCTACACTGTCCCATCAAACACTCCCAGGGCAGGTACAGCACGGGTTAGATACAGAGTAAAGCTCCCTCTACACTGTCCCATCAAACACTCCCAGGGCAGGTACAGCACGGGTTAGATACAGAGTAAAGCTCCCTCTACACTGTCCCATCAAACACTCCCAGGGCAGGTACAGCACGGGTTAGATACAGAGTAAAGCTCCCTCTACATCTTCCCAGGAAAAGTAACGTGGGTGGTTTTACGGATTGGGGAGTGACGGAGGGGGGAGTGAGGGAGGGGGTGAGTGAGGGAGGGGGTGAATGCGGGAGGGGGGAGTGATGGACCGTGTTGTGATGGAGGGGAGTGAGGGAGCAGGGAGTGAGGGCGGAGTGATGGTGTAGAAGTGAGAGAGAGGGAGGTGGAGTAAACAAGGGGGGCTGAAGGAG
>NW_028225181.1:47278068-47309521 GCF_052327205.1 Somniosus microcephalus | reverse complement strand
TAATAGACACCTGGCAGTGAGTTAAGCAGCCGGTAATAGACACCTGGCAGTGAGTTAAATAGATGGAAATAGACACCTGGCAGTGAGTTAAATAGATGGCAATAGACACCTGGCAGTGAGTTAAATAGACGGTAATAGACACCCGGCAGTGAGTTAAACAGATGGCAATAGACACCTGGCAGTGAGTTAAATAGACGGCAATAGACACCTGGCAGTGAGTTAAATAGACGGCAATAGACACCTGGCAGTGAGTTAAATAGATGGCAATAGACACCTGGCAGTGAGTTAAATAGATGGTAATAGACACCTGGCAGTGAGTTAAATAGACGGAAATAGACACCCGGCAGTGAGTTAAACAGATGGCAATAGACACCTGGCAGTGAGTTAAATAGATGGTAATAGACATCTGGCAGTGAGTTAAATAGACGGTAATAGACGCCTGGCAGTGAGTTAAATAGACGGAAATAGACATCTGGGAGTGAGTTAAATAGACGGAAATAGACATCTGGCTGTGAGTTAAATAGACGGTAATAGACATCTGGCAGTGAGTTAAATAGGCGGAAATAGACATCTGGCTGTGAGTTAAATAGATGGAAATAGACATCTGGGAGTGAGTTAAATAGACGGTAATAGACACCTGGCAGTGAGTTAAATAGATGGTAATAGATACCTGGAAGTATGTGAAATGGACAGAAATAGACACCTGGCAGTGAGTGAAATAGACGGAAACAGAAACCTGGCAGTAAGTTAAATAGACACCTGGCAGTGAGTTAAATAGACGGTAATAGACACCTGGCAGTGAGTTAAATAGACGGTAATAGACACCTGGCAGTGAGTTAAATGGTCAGGAATAGACACCTGGGATTGAGTCAAACAGATGGTAATAGACGCCTGGCAGTGAGTTAAATGGACAGGAATAGACACCTGGGATTGAGTTGAATAGACGGTAATAGACGCCTGGCAGTGAGTTAAATGGACGGAAATAGACGCCTGGCATGAGTTAAACAGGAGATAATAGACACCGGGCAGTGAGTGTAATAGACACCTGGGAGTGAGTTAAATAGACGGAAATAGACACCTGGCAGTTAGTTAAATCGGCGGTAATAGACACCTGGCAGTGAGTTTAATAGACGGTAATAGAAACCTGAAAGTGTGGTAAATAGACAGTAACAGACACCTGGAAGTGTGTTAAATAGAATATAATAGACATCTGGTAGTGAGTTAAATAGACTGTAAAAGACAATTGGTTGTGTGTTAAATAGACACCTGGCAGTGAATCAAATAGAGAAATAGACAACTGGCAGTGAAATAAATAGATGGCAATCGACACCTGGCTTGGGTTAAGTAGACGGTAATAGACACCTGAGAGTGAGTTAAATAGACGGAAACAGACACCAGGTAGTGAGATAAATAGTCGCAAATAGACACCTGGCAGTGAGTTAAATAGACGGTAATAGACACCTGGGAGTGAGTGAAATAGACGGTAATAGACACCTGGCAGTGAGTTAAATAGAAGGAAATAGACACTTGGCAGTGAGTTAAATAGACGGTAATAGACACCTGGCAGTGAGTTAAATAGACGGTAATAGACACCTGGCAGTGAGTTAAATAGACGGTAATAGACACCTGGGATTGAGTTGAATAGATGGTAATAGACACCTGGCAGTGAGTTAAATAGATGGTAATAGACACCTGGCACTGAGTTAAATAGACGGTAATAGACACCTGTTAGTGAGTTAAATAGACGGTAATAGACACCTGGCAATGAATTAAATAGACGGAAATAGACACCTGGAAGTGTGTTAAATTGACGTAAATAGACGGTAATAGACAACCAGCAGTGAATTAAAGAGACGGAAATAGACACCTGGAAGTCTGTTAAATAGAATATAATAGACACATGGCAGTGAGTTAAATAGACGGTAATAGACACCTGGCAGTGAGTTAAATAGACGGTAATAGACACCTGGCAGTGAGTTAAATGGACAGGAATAAACACCTGGGATTGAGCTAAATAGACGGTAATAGACGCCTGGCAGTGAGTTTAATAGAAGGAAATAGACACCTGGCAGTGAGTTAAATAGAAGGAAATAGACACCTGGCAGTGAGTTAAATAGAAGGTAATAGACACCTGGCAGTGAGTTAAATAGACGGTAATAGACACCAGGCAGTGTGTTAAATGGACAGGAATAGACACCTGGGATTGAGTTGAATAGACGGTAATATAAACCTGGCAGTGAGTTAAATGGATGGTAATAGACATCTGGGAATGAGTTAAATAGACGGTAATAGACACCAGGCAGTGAGTTAAGCAGACGGTAATAGACACCAGGCAGTGAGTTAAGCAGACGGTAATTGTTGTGTATGTACCTTTAAGAGAGAACTGATTTTATACTGTAGTACCGGCAGTGACCACACCTGTATATATAGCCATAGCAGGCCTCTGTACTTTCAGTTTAAGCTTACCCTCTGTTCAGTAAACACCTGTTATTATTGTTCTCCTGCAGTCCGTGTATTATTGATACGCGGACACTACAGTAATAGACACCAGGCAGTGAGTTCAGCAGCCGGTAATAGACACCTGGCTGTGAGTTAAATAGACGGTAATAGACACCAAGCAGTGAGTTAAACAGATGGAAATAGACACCTGGAAGTGTGTTAAATAGACACCTTGCTGTGAGTTAAATAGACGGTAATAGACAGCTGGCAGTGAATTATATAGACGGTAATAGACACCTGGCAATGAGTTAAATAGATGGTAATAGACACATGGCAGGGAGTTAAATAGACGGTAATAGACACCTGGAAGTGAGTTAAATAGACGGTAATAGACACCTGGCAGTCAGTTAAATAGACGGAAATAGACACCTGGGAGAGAGTTAAATTGACGCAAATAGACGGTAATAGGCACCCAGCAGTTAAATAGATGGTAATAGAAACCTGGGAGTGAGTTAAGTAGATGGTAATAGACAACTGGCAGTGAGATAAATAGATGGCAATCGACACCTGGCTTGGGTTAAATAGATGGAAATAGACAACTGGGAGTGAGTTAAATAGACGGTAATAGACACCTGGCAGTGAGTTAAGCAGCCGGTAATAGACACCTGGCAGTGAGTTAAATAGATGGAAATAGACACCTGGCAGTGAGTTAAATAGATGGCAATAGACACCTGGCAGTGAGTTAAATAGACGGTAATAGACACCCGGCAGTGAGTTAAACAGATGGCAATAGACACCTGGCAGTGAGTTAAATAGACGGCAATAGACACCTGGCAGTGAGTTAAATAGACGGCAATAGACACCTGGCAGTGAGTTAAATAGATGGCAATAGACACCTGGCAGTGAGTTAAATAGATGGTAATAGACACCTGGCAGTGAGTTAAATAGACGGAAATAGACACCCGGCAGTGAGTTAAACAGATGGCAATAGACACCTGGCAGTGAGTTAAATAGATGGTAATAGACATCTGGCAGTGAGTTAAATAGACGGTAATAGACGCCTGGCAGTGAGTTAAATAGACGGAAATAGACATCTGGGAGTGAGTTAAATAGACGGAAATAGACATCTGGCTGTGAGTTAAATAGACGGTAATAGACATCTGGCAGTGAGTTAAATAGGCGGAAATAGACATCTGGCTGTGAGTTAAATAGATGGAAATAGACATCTGGGAGTGAGTTAAATAGACGGTAATAGACACCTGGCAGTGAGTTAAATAGATGGTAATAGATACCTGGAAGTATGTGAAATGGACAGAAATAGACACCTGGCAGTGAGTGAAATAGACGGAAACAGAAACCTGGCAGTAAGTTAAATAGACACCTGGCAGTGAGTTAAATAGACGGTAATAGACACCTGGCAGTGAGTTAAATAGACGGTAATAGACACCTGGCAGTGAGTTAAATGGTCAGGAATAGACACCTGGGATTGAGTCAAACAGATGGTAATAGACGCCTGGCAGTGAGTTAAATGGACAGGAATAGACACCTGGGATTGAGTTGAATAGACGGTAATAGACGCCTGGCAGTGAGTTAAATGGACGGAAATAGACGCCTGGCATGAGTTAAACAGGAGATAATAGACACCGGGCAGTGAGTGTAATAGACACCTGGGAGTGAGTTAAATAGACGGAAATAGACACCTGGCAGTTAGTTAAATCGGCGGTAATAGACACCTGGCAGTGAGTTTAATAGACGGTAATAGAAACCTGAAAGTGTGGTAAATAGACAGTAACAGACACCTGGAAGTGTGTTAAATAGAATATAATAGACATCTGGTAGTGAGTTAAATAGACTGTAAAAGACAATTGGTTGTGTGTTAAATAGACACCTGGCAGTGAATCAAATAGAGAGAAATAGACAACTGGCAGTGAAATAAATAGATGGCAATCGACACCTGGCTTGGGTTAAGTAGACGGTAATAGACACCTGAGAGTGAGTTAAATAGACGGAAACAGACACCAGGTAGTGAGATAAATAGTCGCAAATAGACACCTGGCAGTGAGTTAAATAGACGGTAATAGACACCTGGGAGTGAGTGAAATAGACGGTAATAGACACCTGGCAGTGAGTTAAATAGAAGGAAATAGACACTTGGCAGTGAGTTAAATAGACGGTAATAGACACCTGGCAGTGAGTTAAATAGACGGTAATAGACACCTGGCAGTGAGTTAAATAGACGGTAATAGACACCTGGGATTGAGTTAAATAGACGGTAATAGACACCTGTTAGTGAGTTAAATAGACGGTAATAGACACCTGGCAATGAATTAAATAGACGGAAATAGACACCTGGAAGTGTGTTAAATTGACGTAAATAGACAACCAGCAGTGAATTAAAGAGACGGAAATAGACACCTGGAAGTCTGTTAAATAGAATATAATAGACACATGGCAGTGAGTTAAATAGACGGTAATAGACACCTGGCAGTGAGTTAAATAGACGGTAATAGACACCTGGCAGTGAGTTAAATGGACAGGAATAAACACCTGGGATTGAGCTAAATAGACGGTAATAGACGCCTGGCAGTGAGTTTAATAGAAGGAAATAGACACCTGGCAGTGAGTTAAATAGAAGGAAATAGACACCTGGCAGTGAGTTAAATAGAAGGTAATAGACACCTGGCAGTGAGTTAAATAGACGGTAATAGACACCAGGCAGTGTGTTAAATGGACAGGAATAGACACCTGGGATTGAGTTGAATAGACGGTAATATAAACCTGGCAGTGAGTTAAATGGATGGTAATAGACATCTGGGAATGAGTTAAATAGACGGTAATAGACACCAGGCAGTGAGTTAAGCAGACGGTAATAGACACCAGGCAGTGAGTTAAGCAGACGGTAATTGTTGTGTATGTACCTTTAAGAGAGAACTGATTTTATACTGTAGTACCGGCAGTGACCACACCTGTATATATAGCCATAGCAGGCCTCTGTACTTTCAGTTTAAGCTTACCCTCTGTTCAGTAAACACCTGTTATTATTGTTCTCCTGCAGTCCGTGTATTATTGATACGCGGACACTACAGTAATAGACACCAGGCAGTGAGTTCAGCAGCCGGTAATAGACACCTGGCTGTGAGTTAAATAGACGGTAATAGACACCAAGCAGTGAGTTAAACAGATGGAAATAGACACCTGGAAGTGTGTTAAATAGACACCTTGCTGTGAGTTAAATAGACGGTAATAGACAGCTGGCAGTGAATTATATAGACGGTAATAGACACCTGGCAATGAGTTAAATAGATGGTAATAGACACATGGCAGGGAGTTAAATAGACGGTAATAGACACCTGGAAGTGAGTTAAATAGACGGTAATAGACACCTGGCAGTGAGTTAAATAGATGGTAATAGACACCTGGCAGTGAGTTAAATAGACGGAAATAGACACCCGGCAGTGAGTTAAACAGATGGCAATAGACACCTGGCAGTGAGTTAAATAGATGGTAATAGACATCTGGCAGTGAGTTAAATAGACGGTAATAGACGCCTGGCAGTGAGTTAAATAGACGGAAATAGACATCTGGGAGTGAGTTAAATAGACGGAAATAGACATCTGGCTGTGAGTTAAATAGACGGTAATAGACATCTGGCAGTGAGTTAAATAGGCGGAAATAGACATCTGGCTGTGAGTTAAATAGACGGAAATAGACATCTGGGAGTGAGTTAAATAGACGGTAATAGACACCTGGCAGTGAGTTAAATAGATGGTAATAGATACCTGGAAGTATGTGAAATGGACAGAAATAGACACCTGGCAGTGAGTGAAATAGACGGAAACAGAAACCTGGCAGTAAGTTAAATAGACACCTGGCAGTGAGTTAAATAGACGGTAATAGACACCTGGCAGTGAGTTAAATAGACGGTAATAGACACCTGGCAGTGAGTTAAATGGTCAGGAATAGACACCTGGGATTGAGTCAAACAGATGGTAATAGACGCCTGGCAGTGAGTTAAATGGACAGGAATAGACACCTGGGATTGAGTTGAATAGACGGTAATAGACGCCTGGCAGTGAGTTAAATGGACGGAAATAGACGCCTGGCATGAGTTAAACAGGAGATAATAGACACCGGGCAGTGAGTGTAATAGACACCTGGGAGTGAGTTAAATAGACGGAAATAGACACCTGGCAGTTAGTTAAATCGGCGGTAATAGACACCTGGCAGTGAGTTTAATAGGCGGAAATAGACATCTGGCTGTGAGTTAAATAGACACCTGGCAGTGAGTTACATAGACGGTAATAGACACCTGGCAGTGAGTTAAATAGACGGAAATAGACACCTGGCATTGAGTTGAATAGACACCTGGCAGTGAGTTAAATAGCTAGAAATAGACACCTGGCAGTGAGTTAAATAGCTAGAAATAGACATCTGGCAGTGAGTTTAATCGATGGTAATAAACACCTGGAAGTGATTTAAATAGACAGAAATAGACACCTGGCAGTGAGTTAAATAGATGGTAATAGACACCTGGGAGTGAGTTAAATAGACGGTAATAGACACCTGGCAGTGAGTTAAATAGATGGTAATAGACACCTGGCAATGAGTTAAGCAGACAGTAATAGAAACAGGGCAGTGAGTTAAGCAGACGGTAATAGACACCTGCCAGTGAGTTCTTCTTCTTATCGTGCCCACGGACTGTCTATACATAGCCTTGCTGTTGAATTCGGCAAGATCTGCAACAGTGCAGGGTTCCTCTAACAATGGGCATTGCAGGAGATGTTGCATAGTCTGTGCCTCAGTTCCACATTCACAAGTTGTCGGGCTGGTTGAATATGCCCATTTGCTTAGTGACACCTTTGAGCAACCTACACCGGTCCTAAGTCTGTTAAGGCACTTCCAGGTTGCCCAGTTGCAATTAGCTCCTGGGGGAAGGCTTTCATCAGGTAAAATTTCCATCGCTGGGGGTTGTTGAAGACTGGCGAGCCGGTCTTTCCACAAGGCGATGCGGGCTTCAGATGAGGTTGATTGTAATGGAACAACAATGTTCATGAAGCGCTTTCTTGACTTTAGACGGCTGGGTGTAGGTGTATGACAATGCAGAGGGTGTCTCTCATCTGATGTTTGACGGAGTCGCTCTTTCTTGCTGGCTACCGTTCTTCTTATATCAGGGGGAGCGATACCCGCCAGGATATATAGGCTGTTGGTGTTTGTTGGTTTTAAGCAACCTGTGATAAATCGGCAGCTTGCATTCAGAACAGCATCCATCTTCTTGGCATGAGTAGACCTTTCCCATGCAGGGCAGGCGTATTCGGCAGTGGAATAGCAAAGAGCATGGGCACTGGTTCGCAATGTTTTCGGGCTTGCTCCCCATCTTGTGTTAGTGAGCTTATTCAGGATGTTGTTTCGTGCGCTCACTTTTGCCTTTGTCTTCTCGATGTGGTTCTTGAAGGTGTGGCATCGGCCAAGGGTGACTCCTAAGTAGATAGGATGCTCACAATGCGTCAGTGTTGCTCCACACCAGGTTACTTTCAGCTGGCGTTTGGCTTCACGGTTTCTGAGGTGGAATGCACAAACTTGTGTCTTTGATGGGTTTGCGCGAAGGTGGTTTTCTTCATAGTAGGAGTTTAGTCCCTCCAAGGCCTGAGAAAGCGTTTTCTCCACGGTGTTAAAATCAGTGCTTTGGGCAGTGACACATAAGTCATCAGCATATATAAAATGGCGTGTAACACTGTCTATAGGTTGGTCACTCGTGTAGATGTTGTACAGCAGCGGTGCAAGCACGCTTCCCTGAGGAAGACCATTCTTCTGAATACGCCACCTGCTGCACTTCCACCTGCTTCAACATAGAACCGGCGATTCTGAAGCATGCTTTCTAACAGCTCTGTTAAGTGAATCTCTTTTGTTATCTCTAGAATCTTGCAGAGGAGACGTCTGTGGTTCACTGTATCGTATGCTGCTGACAGGTCTACAAAAACAGCACCTGTTACCATCCCTTGCTCAAAACCATCTTCGATGTGTTGTGTGAGGTTGAGCAGTTGGCTTGTTGTTGATTTGCCGGGACGGAAACGTGCTTGCTCTGGAATGATCTTCTCATCTACAGTTGGTGCTATCCTATTGAGTATCAGGCGTTCAAATAGCTTATAGGTGTGGCAAAGCAGTGAAATTGGCCGAAAACTCTTAGGATCTGAGGGATCTTTTCCAGGCTTTAATAGTGCTATTACATGTGCCTTCTGCCAGATATTAGGTAGCTTGTGTGTTGCCAGACAGTGGTTGAACAATTGTAGGAGCCATTTCTTTGCTTTCTGTCCAAAATGCTTTATCTGCTCCGTTGCTATGTTGTCAAGACCAATTGCTTTCCCGTGTTTTAGACTAGATATACCAGTTTCCAGCTCTTCCATGGTGAATGGTCTAGTGAAGCCAGGATCATCGCTGTACTTCTTCCTATCTAGTTGTGCTCTTGGTTGTTTCTTGTTGATTTTTCCATTTAGGAGCAACTGGTGTGCAACTTGGTTAGCAGACACATATGGATGTTGGGCAGCTTTCTTGGGATCACCTCCAAGTTTGCGTATAAGAGACCATGCATTCTTGCTGTTTTTTGTAAGATCTGTTGTCTCTATCAAGGTGTTCCAGGTGTTTTGACGTTCTTGAGCGATACTTAACATCACCCTCTCAGCGGTAGATATTGTTTCCTCTGAGAAGGGGTCAGATTCAAACATTGAGACATACTCCCAGTAGAGTTCAGCATTCTCCTTGGTGAGACCAGGGATGTAGTGTACTCTGCAACCTCGGGGGATCTTCCTTCTAGCTGTTTTTTGGACAGCTTTTGCAAAGAGGTTGTAGTGCTCAGGTAGTGGTTTAATGCGTTTAACCTTGCAGTCAAGTGCTCGTGTAAAACCGTTCCAATCGGCCTTCTTGAAGTTGAAGCGCCTTTTGAATGGTACGACGGTTGGTAACACTGCTGCATTTACCTGGATGCCAATAGGACGGTGTTGTGTCTGTGGTATTGGGTCTGTGACAAGCTTCTTGCAGAGGCTTGTGATGTCGTTGCTGGCAATGGCAAGATCTGGATTATATCTACACTTCCAGTGGGCACTGTGGAAGGAGGCTGGCAATTTAGGATCGAGGATGAAACTAAGCTGGTTAGCGTCCATCCATTCTTCGACTGCTTCTCCATCGTTGTTGGTCTCCTTGTACCCCCATTGGGTACTGTGGCTATTAAAGTCTCCAATGATGATCTGTGGTTTATTGTGCAGGTTGGGTACAGGGTTAGAGAAGCTGAAATCTGTGCCAGGTGGCTTGTACACTGAGGTCACTACTACTTTGCTCAGCTCTACGGTTAGAATTTCGATGTTGTCCTCCTCTGTTTTAGAAGTGGCTTCTACAACTGAACCAGCTCTAACAAATACAGCACTGCCATATTGTCGATGAGGTCTTTCAATAGCCAGGACCATTCCTGGTATTTTTGGGCGGTTCTTCTCACTTCCTCTATGTGTCTCCTGCAGGCAGAGGACATCACACTCCAACTCATTGCATAATGTAGCGAGGATGTTTTGTTTAGCTATAGAGAACCCTTCAACGTTACCAGATATAACAGTCAATGCCGGTCCTGAAAAAGACCCGTGTTTCTGACATCGACGACTACTTCCGTCTTCAGGCATGCTGTGCGTGGTGGTGGTAGAATTGGTTGAAACAGGGCCGCGACGTGAACGCTTCTACCTTGACCCCAGCAGTGAATTAAATAGACTGTAATAGACACCCGGCAATGAGTTAAATAGACGGAAATAGACACCTAGAAGTGTGTTAAATAGACACCCGGCTGTGAGTTAAATAGACGGTAATGGACAGCTGGCAGTGAGTTAATTTGATGGTAATAGCCACCTGGAAGTGTGTTAAATAGACGATAATAGACACCTGGCAGTGAGTTAAGCAGACGGTAATAGACACCTGACAATGGATTAAGTAGACTGTAATAGACACCTGGCCGTGAGTTAAATAGACGGTAATAGACAACGGGCAGTGAGTTAAATAGACGGTAATAGACACCTGGCAATGAGTTAAATAGATGGTAATAGAAACCTGAAAGTGTGATAAATAGACAGTAATAGGCACCTGGAAGTGTGTTAAATAGATGGTACAGGAAACTTTTTTTTATCCGGCACCGACGGGACCGACGTGGTGCCAGTTCATCAAAAATTCCGGATAACCGAAAGCTATAATAAAAGATACGGAGAGCTGAGTGCTCCGTATAAAGCAACAAAGTCTGTTGCTTAGCGACAGGTTCAGAACAGTGGCCACAAGTTCCTAGCGTCTCTGTAGCTTAGCAACAGCTGCAGCCACACCCTTGCACAGCAACAGATCGAGGAAGACAAGTAGAATATGAAGTAAAACTTACCTGAACCTACTCCTGAATTTTGCCAGTTAACCGAGATTTCCGATTATTTAGGTGCCGGTAAATCGAAAGTTTCCTGTAATAGAAACCTGGAAGTGAGTTAAATAGACACCTGGGAGTAAGTTAAATAGTCGGAAATAGACACCTGACAGTGAGTTAAAAAGATGGAAATAGACACCTGGCAGTGAGTTAAATAGACCGTAATAGACACTTCGCATTGTGTTAAATAGTCGGAAATAGACACCTGGCAGTGAGTTAAATAGACGGAAATAGACACCCGGCAGTGAGTTAAATAAACGGCAATAGACAGCTGGCAGTGAGTTAAATAGACGGTAATAGAGGCCTGGCAGTGAGTTAAATAGACGGAAATAGACACCTGGAAGTGTGTTAAATAAACAACTGGCAGTGAGATAAATAGACGGTAATAGACACGTGGCAGTGAGATAAATAGACGGTAATAGACACGTGGCAGTGAGATAAATAGACGGTAATAGACACGTGGCAGTGAGATAAATAGACGGTAATAGACACGTGGCAGTGAGATAAATAGACGGTAATAGACACGTGGCAGTGAGATAAATAGACGGTAATAGACACGTGGCAGTGAGATAAATAGACGGTAATAGACACGTGGCAGTGAGTTAAATAGACGGTAATAGACACGTGGCAGTGAGTTAAATAGACGGTAATAGACACCTGGCAGTGAGTTGAATAGATGGTAATAGACACCTGGCAGTGAGATAAATAGACGGTAATAGACACGTGGCAGTGAGTTAAATAGATGGTAATAGACACCTGGCAGTGAGATAAATAGACGGTAATAGACACCTGGCAGTGAGTTAAATAGATGGTAATAGACACCTGGCAGTGAGATAAATAGACGGTAATAGACACATGGCAGTGAGTTAAATAGACGGTATAAGACACATGGCAGTGAGTTAAATAGACGTAAATAGACAACTGGGAGTGAGTTAAGTAGAAGGAAATAGACACCTGGCAGTGAGTTAAATAGACGGTAATAGACACCCGGCAATGCGTTAAGCAGACAGTAATAGAAACAGGGCAGTGAGTTAAGCAGGCGGTAATAGACACCTGGCAGTGAGTTCTTCTTCTTATCGTGTCCACGGACAGTCGATACATAGCCCATCCAGAACTGGACACATTTTTGCGCCTTGTTGTTGAATTCGGCAAGATCTGCAACAGTGCAGGGTTCCTCTAGCGATGGGCATTGCAGGAGATGTTGCATAGTCTGTGCCTCAGTTCGACATTCACAAGTTGTCGGGCTGGTTGAATATGCCCATTTGCTTAGTGACACCTTTGAGCAACCTACACCGGTCCTAAGTCTGTTAAGGCACTTCCAGGTTGCCCAGTTGCAATTAGCTCCTGGGGGAAGGCTTTCATCAAGTAAAATTTCCATCGCTGGGGTTTGTTCAAGACTGGCGAGCCGGTCTTTCCACAAGGCGATGCGGGTTTCAGATGAGGTTGATTGTCATGGAACAACAATGTTCATGAAGCGCTTTCTTGACTTTAGGCGGTTGGGTGTAGGTGTATGACAATGCAGAGGGTGTCTTTCATCTGATGTTTGACGGAGTCGCTCTTTCTTGCTGGCTACCGTTCTTCTTATATCAGGGGGAGCGATACCCGCCAGGATATATAGGCTGTTGGTGTTTGTTGGTTTTAAGCAACCTGTGATAAATCGGCAGCTTGCATTCAGAACGGCATCCATCTTCTTGGCATGAGTAGACCTTTCCCATGCAGGGCAGGCGTATTCGGCAGTGGAATAGCAAAGAGCAAGTGCACTGGTTCGCAATGTTTTCGGGCTTGCTCCCCATCTTGTGTTAGTGAGCTTATTCAGGATGTTGTTTCGTACGCTCACTTTTGCCTTTGTCTTCTCGATGTGGTTCTTGAAGGTGAGGCATCGGTCAAGGGTGACTCCTAAGTAGATAGGGTGCTCCCAATGCGTCAGTGTTACTCCACACCAGGTTACTTTCAACTGGCGTTTGGCTTCACGGTTTCTGAGGTGGAATGCACAAACTTGCGTCTTTGATGGGTTTGCGCGAAGGTGGTTTTCTTCATAGTAGGATTTTAGTCTCTCCAAGGCCTGAGAAAGCGTTTTCTCCACGGTGTTAAAATCAGTGCTTTGGGCAGTGACACATAAGTCATCAGCATATATAAAACGGCGTGTGACACCATCGATAGGTTGGTCATTCATGTAGATGTTGTACAGCAGCGGTGCAAGCACGCTTCCCTGAGGAAGACCATTCTTCTGAATACGCCACCTGCTGCGCTTCCCACCTAGTTCAACATAGAACCGGCGATTCTGAAGCATGCTTTCTAACAGCTCTGTTAAGTGAATCTCTTTTGTCATCTCTAGAATCTTGCAGACGAGACGTCTATGGTTCACTGTATCGTATGCTGCTGACAGGTCTACAAAAACAGCATCTGTTACCATCCCTTGCTCAAAACCATCTTCGATGTGTTGCGTGAGGTTGAGCAGTTGGCTTGTTGTTGATTTGCCGGGGCGGAAACCTGCTTGATCTGGAATGATCTTCTCATCTACAGTTGGTGCTATCCTATTGAGTATCAGGCGTTCAAACAGCTTATAGGTGTGGCAAGCAGTGAAATTGGCTGAAAACTCTTAGGATCTGAGGGATCTTTTCCAGGCTTTAATAGTGCTATTACATGTGCCTTCTGCCAGATATTAGGTCGCTTGTGTTTTGCCAGACAGTGGTTGAACAATTGTAGGAGCCATTTCTTTGCTTTCTGTCCAAAATGCTTTATCTGCTCCGTTGCTATGTTGTCAAGACCAATTGCTTTCCCGTGTTTTAGACTAGATATACCAGTTTCCAGCTCTTCCATGGTGAATGGTCTAGTGAAGCCAGGATCATCGCTGTACTTCTTCCTATCTAGTTGTGCTCTTGGTTGTTTCTTGTTGATTTTTCCATTTAGGAGCAACTGGTGTGCAACTTGGTTAGCAGACACATATGGATGTTGGGCAGCTTTCTTGGGATCACCTCCAAGTTTGCGTATAAGAGACCATGCATTCTTGCTGTTTTTTGTAAGATCTGTTGTCTCTATCAGGGTGTTCCAGGTGTTTTGACGTTCTTGAGAGATACTTAACATCACCCTCTCAGCGGTAGATATTGTTTCCTCTGAGAAGGGGTCAGATTCAAACATTGAGACATACTCCCAGTAGAGTTCAGCATTCTCCTTGGTGAGAACAGGGATGTAGTGTACTCTGCAACCTCGGGGGATCTTCCTTCTAGCTGTTTTTTGGACAGCTTTTGCAAAGAGGTTGTAGTGCTCAGGTAGTAGTTTAATGCGTTTAACCTTGCAGTCAAGTGCTCATGTAAAACCGTTCCAATCGGCCTTCTTGAAGTTGAAGCGCCTTTTGAATGGTACGACGGTTGGTAACACTGCTGCATTTACCTGGATGCCAATAGGACGGTGTTGTGTCTGTGGTATTGGGTCTGTGACAAGCTTCTTGCAGAGGCTAGTGATGTCGTTGCTGGCAATGGCAAGATCTGGATTATATCTACACTTCCAGTGGGCACTGTGGAAGGAGGCTGGCAATTTAGGATCGAGGATGAAACTAAGCTGGTTAGCGTCCATCCATTCTTCGACTGCTTCTCCATCGTTGTTGGTCTCCTTGTACCCCCATTGGGTACTGTGGCTATTAAAGTCTCCAATGATGATCTGTGGTTTATTGTGCAGGTTGGGTACAGGGTTAGAGAAGCTGAAATCTGTGCCAGGTGGCTTGTACACTGAGGTCACTACTACTTTGCTCAACTCTACGGTTAGAATTTCGATGTTGTCCTCCTCTGTTTTAGAAGTGGCTTCTACAACTGAACCAGCTCTAACAAATACAGCACTGCCATATTGTCGATGAGGTCTTTCAATAGCCAGGACCATTCCTGGTATTTTTGGGCGGTTCTTCTCACTTCCTCTATGTGTCTCCTGCAGGCAGAGGACATCACACTCCAACTCATTGCATAATGTAGCGAGGATGTTTTGTTTAGCTATAGAGAACCCTTCAACGTTAGCAGATATAACAGTCAATGCCGGTCCTGAAAAAGACCCGTGTTTCTGACATCGACGACTACTTCCGTCTTCAGGCATGCTGTGCGTGGTGGTGGTAGAATTGGTTGAAACAGGGCCGCGACGTGAACGCTTCTACCTTGACCCCGGCAGTGAGTTAAATAGACTGTAATAGACACCCGGCAATGAGTTAAATAGACGGAAATAGACACCTAGAAGTGTGTTAAATAGACACCCGGCTGTGAGTTAAATAGACGGTAATGGACAGCTGGCAGTGAGTTAATTTGATGGTAATAGCCACCTGGAAGTGTGTTAAATAGACGATAATAGACACCTGGCAGTGAGTTAAGCAGACGGTAATAGACACCTGACAATGGATTAAGTAGACGGTAATAGACACCTGGCCGTGAGTTAAATAGATGGTAATAGACACCTGGCAGTGAGTTAAATAGACGGAAATAGACACCTGGCAGTGAGTTAAATAGACGGAAATAGACTCCTGGCAGTGAGTTAAATAGACGGTAATAGACACCAGGCAATGACTTAAATAGATGGTAATAGAAACCTGGAAGTGAGGTAAATAGACACCTGGCAGTGAGTTAAATAGACGGAAATAGACACCTGGCAGTGAGTTAAATAGACGGAAATAGACACCTGGCAGTGAGTTAAATAGACAGAACTGGACACCTGGCAGTGAGTTAAATAGACGGTAATAGACACCTGGCAGTGAGTAAAATTAACACATGGCAGTGAGTTAAATTGGCAGAAATAGACACCTGGCAGTGCGTGAAACAGACGGTAATAGACACATGGCAGTCAGTTAATTAGATGGTAATAAACACATGGCATTGAGTTGAATAGATGGTAATAGACACCTGGTAGTGAGTTAAAAAATGGTAATAGACACTGGCAGTGAGTTAAATAGATGGTAATAGACACCTGGCATTGAGTTGAATAGACGGTAATAGACACCTGGTAGTGAGTTAAAAAATGGTAATAGACACTGGCAGTGAGTTAAATAGATGGTAATAGACACTTGGCAGTGAGTGAAATAGATGGTAATAAATACCTGGCAGTGAATTAAATACACGGTAATAGACACCTGGCAGTGAGTTGAATAGACGGTAATAGACACCTGGCAGTGAGTTAAATAGGCACCTGGCAGTGAGTTAAATTGACAGAAATAGACACCTGGCAGTCAGTTGAATAGACGGAAATAGACACCTGGCAGTGAGTTAAATAGATGGTAATAGACAGCTGGGAGTGAGCTAAATAGATGGTTATAGACACGTGGCAGTGAGTTAAATATACAGAAATAGACACCTGGCAGTGAGTTAAATAGACGGTAATAGACAACTGGCATTGAGTTGAATAGACGGTAATAGACAGCTGGGAGTGAGTTAAATAGACTGTAATAGACACCTGGCAGTGAGTTAAATAGGCGGTAATAGACAGCTGGCAGTGAGTTAAATAGATGGTAATAGACACCTAGCAGTGGGTTGAATAGTTTGAAGGTCGAGAGCTGGAGAGACAGTTTGAAGGACGAGAGCCGGAGAGACAGTTTTGAAGGTCGAGAGCTGGAGAGACAGTTTGAAAGACGAGAGATGGAGAGACAGTTTGAAGGTCGAGAGCTGGAGAGACAGTTTGAAGGACGAGAGCTGGAG
Source organism: Somniosus microcephalus (assembly GCF_052327205.1). Lineage (NCBI taxonomy): Eukaryota > Metazoa > Chordata > Chondrichthyes > Squaliformes > Somniosidae > Somniosus > Somniosus microcephalus. Next base: position 47,292,988 of record NW_028225181.1, on the reverse strand, counting down.
AGACAGTTTGAAGGAGCGATAGCTGGAGAGACAGTTTGAAGGTCGAGAGCTGGAGAGACAGTTTGAAGGTCGAGAGCTGGAGTGACAGTTTGAAGGTCAAGAGCTGGAGTGATAGTTTGAAGGATGAGAGCAGGAGCGGAACCCGATTACCCGGACGCCAAGTTGGACATCCAGGGGTAATGTGCAGGCCAGGTGTGTGGAAGAAACCGAGGGGAAACATCGAGAAAAACTGAGAGGAAACATCGAGAAAGACAGAGGAAACATCGAGAGAGAGAGAGGGGAAACATCGAGAGAGACCAAGATGGAAACATCGAGAAAGATTGAGGAGGCACTTTATTTATTTAATTAAATTAATTAATTAATTAATTAATTAAATTTATTTAATTATAAGTTGTGAGTTCCTCACGATGCTCTCCCAGTGCGGCCACCCTGTAACCAGAGATTATTCTAGAAGCCTGGGTAGAAATATCAATGTAATTACTGTAGAAATTACTTTTTTTACATTATTGCTTGTTCATTTTATGTGCTGTCTTTTTATGTCTTTTATTTATTTTATGTCTGCTTTATTTATATTTAAAGTATGTATGCATGTATATGTCGGTATGTGTTTTTTTGTGATGGTGCCGATGAAGATGGCTGCCGTCCTTGCGAGCTCCGTGCGTACCAGGCAGCTAAATGTTCTTGCTGCTTGGTGCTCTCGGCTCGTCAAGAAAAAAGCATTTCACTGACTAGATTACACTTCTTGTATTTAGTTATGTGACCAATAAAATTGAAATTCAAATTGAAATTGAAATTGAATTGAACTAGACGGTAATAGACACCTGGCAGTGACTTAAATAGACGGTAATAGACAACAGGCAGTGAATTAAATAGACACCTGGCAGTGAGTTAAATAGATGGAAATAGACACCTGGCATTGAGTTGAATAAACGGTAATAGACACCTGACAGTGCGTTAAATAGACGGAAATAGACACCTGGCAGTGTGTTAAATTGACAGAAATAGACACCTGTCAGTAAGTTGAATAGACGGTAATAGACACCTGGTAGTGAGTCAAATAGTTGGAAATAGACGCCTGGCAGTGAGCTAAGTAGACAGAAATGGACACCTGGCATTGAGTTAAATAGATGGCAATAGACAGCTGGGAGTGAGTTAAATAGACAGTAATAGACACCTGGCAGTGAGTGAAATAGACACCTGGCAGTGAGTTGAATAGACGTTAATAGACACTGGCAGTGAGTAAATTGATGGTAATAGACACCTGGCAGTGAGTTAGATCGATGGTAATAGACACCTGGCATTGAGTTAAATAGACGGAAATAGGCACCTGGCTGTGAGTTAAATAGACGGTAATAGACACCTGGCAGTGAGTTAAAATGACAGAAATAGACTCCTGGCAGTGAGTTAAATCGATGGTAATAGACACCTGGCAGTCAGTTGAATAGACGGTAATAGACACGTGGCAGTTAGTTAAATAGATGGTATTAGACACCTGGCCGTTATTTAAATAGACATTAATAAACACCTGGCAGTAAGTTAAATAGACAACAATAGACACGTGGGAGTGAGTTAAATAGACACCTGGCAGTGAGTTAAATAGACGGTAATAGACACTTGGCAGTGAGTGAAACAGACAGAAATAGACACCTGGAAGTGAGTTAAATAGACGGTAATAGACACCTGGCATTGAGTTGAATAGACGGTAATAGACACCTGGCAGTGAGTTAAATAGATGGTAATAGACACCTGGTAGTGAGTTAAACAGACGGAAATAGGCACCTGGCAGTGAGTTAAATAGACGGTATAGACACCTGGCAGTGAGTTAAAATGACAGAAATAGACTCCTGGCAGTGAGTTGAATAGACGGTAATAGACAAGTGGCAGTGAGTTAAATAGATGGTATTAGACACCTCGCCGTTATTTAAATAGACGTTAATAAACACCTGGCAGTAAGTTAAATAGACAACAATAGACACGTGGGAGTGAGTTAAATAGACACCTGGCAGTGAGTGAAATAGACGGTAATAGACACCTGGTAGTGAGTTAAATAGACGGTAATAGACACCTGGCAGTGAGTTAAATAGACGGAAATAGACACCTGGCAGTGAGTTAAATAGACTGTAATAGACACCTGGCAGTGAGTTACATAGCCAGAAATTGACACCTGTCAGTGAGTTAAATAGACTGAAGTAGACACTGGCAGTGAGTTAAAAAAATGGAATAGACACTTGGCTGTGAGTGAAATAGACGGTAATAGACACCTGGCAGTGAGTGAAATAGACGGTTATAGACACTGGCAGCGAGTTAAATAGACGGTAATAGACAACTGGCATTGAGTTGAATAGACGGTAATAAACACCTGGCACTGAGTTAAATAGATAGTAATAGACACCTGGCAGTGAGTTAAATAGACGGTAATAGACACTTGACAGTGAGTGAAATAGACAGAAATAGACACCTGGAAGTGAGTTAAATAGACGGTAATAGACACCTGGCATTGAGTTGAATAGACGGTAATAGACACCTGGTAGTGAGTTAAATAGACGGTAATAGACACCTGGCATTGAGTTGAATAGACGGTAATAGACACCTGGTAGTGAGTTAAATAGACGGTAATAGACACTGGCAGTGAATTAAATAGACGGTAATAGACACTGGCAGTGAATTAAATAGACGGTTATAGACACTGGCAGTGAGTTAAATAGACGGTAATAGACACCTGGCATTGAGTTAAATAGACGGAAATAGGCACCTGGCAGTGAGTTAAATAGACGGTAATAGACACCTGGCAGTCAGTTGAATAGACGGTAATAGACATGTGGCAGTTAGTTAAATAGATGGTATTAGACACCTGGCCGTTATTTAAATAGACATTAATAAACACCTGGCAGTAAGTTAAATAGACAACAATAGACACATGGGAGTGAGTTAAATAGACACCTGGCAGTGAGTTAAATAGACGGTAATAGACACTTGGCAGTGAGTGAAATAGACAGAAATAGACACCTGGAAGTGAGTTAAATAGACGGTAATAGACACCTGGCATTGAGTTGAATAGACGGAATTGACACCTGGCAGTGAGTTAAATAGACGGAAATATGCACCTGGGATTGAGTTGAATAGACGGTAATAGACACCTGGCAGTGAGCTAAGTAGACGGAAATGAGCACCTGGGATTGAGTTAAATAGACGGTAATAGACATATGGCATTGAGTTGAATAGACGGTAATTGACACCTGGCAGTGAGTTAAATAGATGGTAATAGACACCTGGCAGTGGATTGAATAGACGGTAATAGACACCTGGCAGTGAGTTAAATAGATGGAAATATGCACCTGGGATTGAGTTGAATAGACGGTAATAGACACCTGGCAGCGAGTTTAATAGTTGGTAATAGACACCTGGGATTGAGTTGAATAGATGGTAATAGACACCTGGCATTGAGTTAAATAGATGGTAATAGACACCGGCGAGTGAGTTAAATAGACGGCAATAGACACCTTGCAGTGAGTTAAATAGACGGTAATTGACACCTGTCAGTGAGTTGAATAGTTGGTAACAGACACCTGGCATTGAGTTGAATAGACGGTAATAGACACCTGGCAGTGAGTTAAATATATGGTAATAGAAACCGGGCAGTGAGTTAAATAGATGGAAATAGACACCGGACAGTGAGTTAAATAGACGGTAATAGACACCTGGCAGTGAGTTAAATAGACGGTAATAGACACCTGTCAGTGAGTTAAATAGATGGAAATAGACACCTGGCAGTGAGTTAAATAGACGTTAATAAACACCTGGCAGTGAGTTAAATGGACGGTAATAGACACCTGGCAGTGAGTTGAATAGTTGGTAACAGACACCTGGCATTAAGTTGAATAGACGGTAATAGACACCTGGCAGTGAGTTAAATACACGGTAATAGACACCTGGCATTGAGTTGAATTCATGGTAATAGACACCTGGCAGTGAGTTAAATACTTGGTAATAGACACTTGGCAGTGAGTGAAATATACGGTAATAGACACCTGGCAGTGAATTGAATACACGGTAACAGACACTTGGCAGTGAGTTAAATAGATGGTAATAGACACTTGGCAGTGAGTTAAATAGTTGGCAATAGACACTTGGCATTCAGTTGAATAGACGGTAATAGACACCTGGCAGTGAGTTAAATAGACGGTAATCGACACCTGGCATTGAGGTGAATGGACGGTAATAGACACCTGGCAGTGTGTTAAATATTTGGTAATAGACACCTGGCAGTGAGTTAAATAGATGGTAATAGACACCTGGCAGTGAGTTAAATAGACGGAAATAGACACCTGGCAATGAGTGAAATAGACAGCAATAGACACTGGCAGGGAGTTAAATAGACGGAAATAGACACCTGGCAGTGAGCTAAATAGACGGAAATAGACACCTGGCAGTGAGTTGAATAGAAGTTAATAGACACTGGCAGTGAGTAAATTGATGGTAATAGACACCTGGCAGTGAGTTAGATAGATGGTAATAGACACTGGCAGTGAATTAAATAGACGGTAATAGACACCTGGCAGTGAATTAGATAGATGGCAATAGACACTGGCAGTGAATTAAATAGACGGTAATAGACACTGGCAGTGAATTAAATAGACGGTTATAGACACTGGCAGTGAGTTAAATAGACGGTAATAGACACCTGGCATTGAGTTAAATAGACGGAAATAGGCACCTGGCAGTGAGTTAAATAGACGGTAATAGACACCTGGCAGTGAGTTAAATCGATGGTAATAGACACCTGGCAGTCAGTTGAATAGACGGTAATAGACACGTGGCAGTTAGTTAAATAGACAGAAATGGACACCTGGCAGTGAGTTAAATAGACAGAAATGGACACCTGGCAGTGAGTTAAATAGACGGTAATAGGCACCTGGCGGTGAGTTACATAGCCAGAAATTGACACCTGTCAGTGAGTTAAATAGACTGAAGTAGACACTGGCAGTGAGTTAAAAAAATGGAATAGACACTTGGCTGTGAGTGAAATAGACAGTAATAAGTACCTGGCAGTGAATTAAATAACGGTAATAGACACCTGGCAGTGAGTGAAATAGACGGTTATAGACACTGGCAGCGAGTTAAATAGACATCTGGCATTGAGTTGAACAGACGGTAATAGACACCTGGCAGTGAGTTAAATAGACGGAACTGGACACCTGGCAGTGAGTTAAATAGACGGTAATAGACACCTGGCATTGAGTTGAATAGACGGTAATAAACACCTGGCAGTGAGTTAAATGGACGGTAATAAACACATGGCAGTGAGTTAAATAGATAGTAATAGACACCTGGCAGTGAGTTAAATAGACGGTAATAGACACTTGGCAGTGAGTGAAATGGACAGAAATAGACACCTGGAAGTGAGTTAAATAGACGGTAATAGACACGTGGCATTGAGTTGAATAGACGGTAATAGACACCTGGCAGTGAGTTAAATAGATGGTAATAGACAGCTGGGAGTGAGTTAAATAGACGGTGATAGACACCTAGCAGTGAGTTAAATTGACGGTAATAGACAACAGGCAGTGAGTTAAATAGATGGAAATGGGCACCTGGGATTGAGTTAAATAGACGGTAATAGACATATGGCATTGAGTTGAATAGACGGTAATTGACACCTGGCATTGAGTTAAATAGACGGAAATATGCACCTGGGATTGAGTTGAATAGACGGTAATAGACACCTGGCAGCGAATTTAATAGTTGGTAATAGACACCTGGCATTGAGTTGAATAGACGGTAATAGGCACCTGGCAGTGAGTTAAGTAGATGGAAATGGGCACCTGGGATTGAGTTAAATAGACGGTAATGGACATATGGCATTGAGTTGAATAGACGGTAATTGACACCTGGCAGTGAGTTAAATAGATGGTAATAGACACCTGGCAGTGGATTGAATAGGCGGTAATAGACACCTGGCAGCGAGTTTAATAGTTGGTAATAGACACCTGGGATTGAGTTGAATAGATGGTAATAGACACCTGGCATTGAGTTAAATAGATGGTAATAGACACCGGCGAGTGAGTTAAATAGACGGTAATAGACACCTTGCAGTGAGTTAAATAGACGGTAATTGACACCTGGCAGTGAGTTGAATAGTTGGTAACAGACACCTGGTATTGAGTTAAATAGACGGTAATAGACACCTGTCAGTGAGTTAAATAGATGGAAATAGACACCTGGCAGTGAGTTAAATAGACGTTAATAAACACATGGCAGTGAGTTAAATAGACGGTAATAGACACTTGGCAGTGAGTTAAATTGACGGAAATAGACACCTGGCAGTGAGTTGAATAGACGGTAATAGACACCTGGCAGTGAGTTAAATACACGGTAATAGACACCTGGCATTGAGTTGAATTCATGGTAATAGACACCTGGCAGTGAGTTAAATACTTGGTAATAGACACTTGGCAGTGAGTGAAATATACGGTAATAGACACCTGGCAGTGAATTGAATACACGGTAACACACACTTGGCAGTGAGTTAAATAGATGGTAATAGACACCTGGCAGTGAATTAATTAGACAGAAATGGACACCTGGAAGTGAGTTAAATACGTGGAAATAGGCAGCTGCGATAGCGTTAAATAGACGGTAATAGACACCTGGCAGTGAGTTAAATAGACAGAAATAGGCACCTGGCAGTGGGTTGAATAGACGGTAATAGACACCTGGCAGTGAGTTTAATAGACAGAAATAGACACCTGGCAGTGGGTTGAACAGACGGTAATAGACACCTGGCAGTGAGTTAAATAGACGGAAATAGACACCTGGCAGTGAGTTAAATAGACGGTAAAAGACCCCTGGCAGTGAGTTAAATAGACAGAAATAGACACCTGGCAGTGGGTTGAATAGACGGTAATAGACACCTGGCAGTGAGTTAAATAGACGGAAATAGACACCTGGCAGTGAGTTAAATAGATGGTAATAGACACCTGGCAGTGAGATAAATAGACGGAAATATGCACCTGGGATTGAGTTGAATAGACTGTAATCGACACCTGGCCGTGAGTTAAGTAGACGGTAATAGACACCTGGCATTGAGTTAAATAGACAGAAATAGGCACCTGGGATTGAGTTAAATAGACGGTAATAGGCAGAGCATTGAGTTGAATAGACGGTAATAGACACCTGGCAATGAGTTAAATAGACGGTAATAGGCAGAGCATTGAGTTGAATAGACGGTAATAGACACCTGGCATTGAGTTAAATAGACAGAAATAGGCACCTGGGATTGAGTTAAATAGACGGTAATAGGCAGAGCATTGAGTTGAATAGACGGTAATAGACACCTGGCAGTGAGTTAAATAGTTGGTAATAGACACTTGGCATTCAGTTGAATAGACGGTAATAGACACCTGGCAGTGAGTTAAATAGACGGTAATAGACACCTGGCATTGAGGTGAATGGACGGTAATAGACACCTGGCAGTGTGTTAAATATTTGGTAATAGACACCTGGCAGTGAGTTAAATAGATGGAAATAGACACCTGACAGTGAGTTAAATAGATGGCAATAAACAACTGGCAGTGAGTTAAATAGACGGTAATAGATACCTGGCAGTGAAATGAATAGACTGTAATAGACACCTGACAGTGAGTTGAATATATGGTAATAGACACCTGGCAGTGAGTTAAATAGACGGTAATAGACACCTGGCAATGAGTGAAATAGACAGCAATAGACACTGGCAGGGAGTTAAATAGACGGAAATAGACACCTGGCAGTGAGTTAAATTGACAGAAATAGACACCTGACAGTGAGTTAAATAGATGGCAATAAACAACTGGCAGTGAGTTAAATAGACGGTAATAGATACCTGGCAGTGAAATGAATAGACTGTAATAGACACCTGACAGTGAGTTGAATATATGGTAATAGACACCTGGCAGTGAGTTAAATAGACGGTAATAGACACCTGGCAGTGAGTTAAATAGACGGTAATAGACACCTGGCAGTGAGATAAATAGACGGTAATAGGCACCTGGTAGTGAGTTAAATAGACGGTAATAGACACCTGGCAGTGAGTTAAATAGACGGAAATAGACACCTGGCAGTGAGTTAAATAGACTGTAATAGACACCTGGGAGTGAGTTAAATAGAAAGAAATGGACACCTGGCAGTGAGTTAAATAGACGGGAATAGGCACCTGGCAGTGAGTTACATAGCCAGAAATTGACACCTGTCAGTGAGTTAAATAGACTGAAGTAGACACTGGCAGTGAGTTAAAAAAATGGAATAGACACTTGGCTGTGAGTGAAATAGACGGTAATAAGTACCTGGCAGTGAATTAAATAGACGGTAATAGACACCTGGCAGTGAGTGAAATAGATGGTTATAGACACTGGCAGCGAGTTAAATAGACGGAAATAGACACCTGGCATTGAGTTGAACAGACGGTAATAGACACCTGGCAGTGAGTTAAATAGACGGAACTGGACACCTGGCAGCGAGTTAAATAGACGGAAATAGACACCTGGCATTGAATTGAATAGACGGTAATAAACACCTGGCAGTGAGTTAAATAGATGGTAATAGACACCTGGCACTGAGTTAAATGGACGGTAATAAACACATGGCAGTGAGTTAAATAGATAGTAATAGACACCTGGCAGTGAGTTAAATAGACGGTAATAGACACTTGGCAGTGAGTGAAATATACAGAAATAGACACCTGGAAGTGAGTTAAATAGACGGTAATAGACACCTGGCATTGAGTTGAATAGACGGTAACAGACACCTGGCAGTGAGTTAAATAGATGGTAATAGACACCTGGTAGTGAGTTAAATAGACGGTAATAGACACTGGCAGTGAGTTAAATAGATGGTAATAGACAGCTGGGAGTGAGTTAAATAGACGGTGATAGACACCTTGCAGTGAGTTAAATTGACGGTAATAGACAACAGGCAGTGAGTTAAATAGATGGAAATAGGCACCTGGGATTGAGTTAAATAGACGGTAATAGACATATGGCATTGAGTTGAATAGACGGTAATTGACACCTGGCAGTGAGTTAAATAGATGGTCATTGACACCTGGCATTGAGTTAAATAGACGGAAATATGCACCTGGGATTGAGTTGAATAGACGGTAATAGACACCTGGCAGCGAATTTAATAGTTGGTAATAGACACCTGGCATTGAGTTGAATAGACGGTAATAGACACCTGGCAGTGAGTTAAGTAGATGGAAATGGGCACCTGGGATTGAGTTAAATAGACGGTAATAGACATATGGCATTGAGTTGAATAGACGGTAATTGACACCTGGCAGTGAGTTAAATAGATGGTAATAGACACCTGGCAGTGGATTGAATAGACGGTGATAGACACCTGGCAGTGAGTTAAATAGATGGAAATATGCACCTGGGATTGAGTTGAATAGACGGTAATAGACACCTGGCAGCGAGTTTAATAGTTGGTAATAGACACCTGGGATTGAGTTGAATAGATGGTAATAGACACCTGGCATTGAGTTAAATAGATGGTAATAGACACCGGCGAGTGAGTTAAATAGACGGTAATAGACACCTTGCAGTGAGTTAAATAGACGGTAATTGACACCTGGCAGTGAGTTGAATAGTTGGTAACAGACACCTGGCATTGAGTTGAATAGACGGTAATAGACACCTGGCAGTGAGTTAAATATATGGTAATAGACACCGGGCAGTGAGTTAAATAGACGGTAATAGACACCTGGCAGTGAGTTAAATAGATGGAAATAGACACCGGGCAGTGAGTTCAATCGACGGTAATAGACACCTGGCAGTGAGTTAAATAGACGTTAATAAACACCTGGCAGTGAGTTAAATGGACGGTAATAGACACTTGGCAGTGAGTTAAATTGACGGAAATAGACACCTGGCAGTGAGTTGAATAGTTGGTAACAGACACCTGGCATTAAGTTGAATAGACGGTAATAGACACCTGGCATTGAGTTGAATTCATGGTAATAGACACTTGGCAGTGAGTGAAATATACGGTAATAGACACCTGGCAGTGAATTGAATACACGGTAACAGACACTTGGCAATGAGTTAAATAGATGGTAACAGACACTTGGCAGTGAGTGAAATAGACATAATAGACACCTGGCAGTGAGTTAAATAGACGGAAATAGACACTGGCAGTGAGTTAATGGTAATAGACACCGGCAGTGAAATTAAATAGACAGAAATGGACACCTGGAAGTGAGTTAAATAGACGGGTAATAGACACCAGTGAGTGAGTTAAATACGTGGAAATAGGCAGCTGGGATAGCGTTAAATAGACGGTAAAAGACACCTGGCAGTGAGTTTAATAGACAGAAATAGACACCTGGGCAGTGGGTTGAATAGACGGTAATAGGACACCTGCAGTGAGTTTAAATAGACGTAAAAGACCCCTGGCAGTGAGTTAAATAGACAGAAATAGACACCTGGCAGTGGGTTGAATAGACGGTAATAGACACCTGGCAGTGAAGTTAAAATAGACGGAAATAGACACCTGGCAGTGAGTTAAATATAGATGGTAATAGACACCTGGCAGTGAGTTTAAATAGACAGAAATAGACACCTGGCAGTGGGTTTGAATAGACGTTAATCGACACCTGGCAGTGAGTTAAATAGTTGCTAATAGACACCGGGCATGTGAGTTAAATAGACGGTAATAGACACCTGGGATTGAGATAAATAGACAGAAATTAGGCATAGCATTGAGTTGAAATAGACGGGTAATAGACACCTGCCAATGAGTTAAATAGTTGGTAATAGACACTTGGCATTCAGTTGAATAGACGGTAATTAGACACCTGGCAGTGAGTTAAATAGACGGTAATAGACACCTGGCATTGAGAGTGAATGGACGGTAATAGACACCTGGCAGTGTGTTAATTGTAATTTGGTAATAGACACCTGGCAGTGAGTTAAATAGACGGTAATAGACACCTGGCAGTGAGTTAAATAGACGGAAATTAGACACCTGGCAATGAGTGAAATAGACGATAATAGACACCTGGCAGTGAGTTAATAGACGGTAATAGACACCTGCCAATGAGTTAAATAGTTGGTAATAGACACTTGGCATTCAGTTGAATAGACGGTAATAGACACCTGGCAGTGAGTTAAATAGACGGTAATAGACACGCTGGCATTGAGGTGAATGGACGGTAATAGACACCTGGCAGTGTGTTAAATTATTTGGTAATAGACACCTGGCAGTGAGTTAAATAGACAGCAATAGACACTGGCAGGGAGTTAAATAGACGGAAATAGACACCTGGCAGTGAGTTAAATTGATAGAAATAGACACCTGACAGTGAGTTAAATAGATGGCAATAAACAACTGGCAGTGAGTTAAATAGACGGTAATAGTATACCTGGCAGTGAAATGAATAGACTGTAATAGACACCTGACAGTGAGTTGAATATATGGTAATAGACACCTGGCAGTGAGTTAAATAGATCGTAATAGACAACTGGCAGTGAGTTAAATGGACGGTAATAGACGACCTGGCAGTGAGTTAAATAGACGGTAATGGGCACCTGGTAGTGAGTTAAATAGACGGAAATAGACACCTGGCAGTGAGGTTAAAATAGACTAGTAATAGGACACCTGGGAGTGAGTTAAATAGACAGAAATGGACACCTGGCAGTGAGTTAAATAGACGGAAATAGACACCTGGGCAGTGAGTTAAATAGACTGTAATAGACACCTGGGATTGAGTTAAATAGACAGAAATGGACACCTGGCAGTGAGTTAAATAGACGGTAATAGGCACCTGGCAGTGAGTTAAATAGACGGAAAATAGACACCTGGCAGTGAGTTATAAATAGACTGTAATAGACACCTGGGAGTGAGTTAAATAGACAGCAAATGGACACCTGGCAGTGAGTTAAATAGACGGTAATAGGCACCTGGCAGTGAGTTAAATAGACGGTTTTAGACACTGGCAGCGAGTTTAAATAGACGGAAATAGACACCTGGCATTGAGTTAAATAGACGGCTAACTGGACACCTGGCAGTGAGTTAAATAGACGATAATAGACACCTGGCATTGAGTTGAATAGACGGTAATAAACACCTGGCAGCTGAGTTAAATAGATGGGTAATAGACACCTGGCAGTGAGTTTAAATAGGACGGTAATCAGACACTTGGCAGTGAGTGAAATAGACAGAAATAGACACCTGGAAGTCAGTTAAACTAGACGGTAATAGACACCTGGCATTGAGTTGAATAGATGGTAATAGACACCTCTGGTAGTGAGTTAAACTAGACGGTAATAGACACCTGGCAGTGAGTTAAATAGATGGTAATAGACAGCTGGGAGTGAGTTAAATAGACGGTGATAGAAACCGAGCAGTGAGTTAAATTGACGGGTAATAGACAACAGGCAGTGAGTTAAATAGATGGAAATAGGCACCTGGGATTGAGTTAAATAGACGGTAATAGACATATGGCATTGAGTTGAATAGACGGTAATTGACACCTGGCAGTGAGTTAAATAGATGGCAATTGGCACCTGGCATTGAGTTAAATAGACGGAAATATGCACCTGGGATTGAGTTGAATAGACGGTAATTAGACACCTGGCAGCGAATTTAATAGTTGGTAATAGACACCTGGCATTGAGTTGAATAGACTGTAATAGACACCTGGCAGTGAGTTAAGTCGACGGAAATGGGCACCTCGGATTGAGTTAAAATAGACGGTAATAGACATATGGCATTGAGTTGAATAGACGGTAATTGACACACTGGCAGTGAGTTAAATAGATGGTAGACACCTGGCAGTGGATTGAATAGACGGTAATAGACAACTGGCAGTGAGTTAAATAGATGGAAATATGCACCTGGGATTGACTTGAATAAACGGTAATAGACACCTGGCAGCGAGTTTAATAGTTGGTAATAGACACCTGGGATTGAGTTGAATAGATGGTAATAGACACCTGGCATTGAGTTAAATAGACGGTAATAGACACCTTGCAGTGAGTTAAATAGACGGTAATTGACACCTGGCAGTGAGTTGAATAGATGGTAATAGACACCTGGCATTGAGTTAAATAGACGGTAATAGACACCTTGCAGTGAGTTAAATATATGGTAATAGACACCGGGCAGTGAGTTAAATAGACGGTAATAGACACCTGGCAGTGAGTTAAATAGACGTTAATAAACACCTGGCAGTGAGTTAAATGGACGGAAATAGACACCTGGCAGTGAGTTGAATAGTTGGTAACAGACACCTGGCATTAAGTTGAATAGACGGTAATAGACACCTGGCAGTGAGTTAAATACACGGTAATAGACACCTGGCATTGAGTTGAATTCATGGTAATAGACACCTGGCAGTGAGTTAAATACTTGGTAATAGACACTTGGCAGTGAGTGAAATAGACATAATAGACACCTGGCAGTGAGTTAAATAGACGGAAATAGACACTGGCAGTGAATTAAATAGACAGAAATGGACACCAGGGAGTGAGTTAAATACGTGGAAATAGGCAGCTGGGATAGCGTTAAATAGACGGTAATAGACACCTGGCAGTGAGTTAAATAGACAGAAATAGGCACCTGGGATTGAGTTAAATAGACAGTAATAGACACTGGCAGTGAGTTAAATAGACGGTAAAAGACACCTGGCAGTGAGTTTAATAGACAGAAATAGACACCTTGCAGTGGGTTGAATAGACGGTAATAGACACCTGGCAGTGAGTTCAATAGACGGAAATAGACACCTGGCAGTGAGTTAATTAGACAGAAATAGACACCTGGCAGTGGGTTGAATAGACGGTAATAGACACCTGGCAGTGAGTTAAATAGACGGAAATAGACACCTGGCAGTGAGTTAAATAGATGGTAATAGACACCTGGCAGTGAGTTAAATAGACAGAAATAGACACCTGGCAGTGGGTTGAATAGACGGTAATAGACACCTGGCAGTGAGATAAATAGACGGAAATATGCACCTGGGATTGAGTTGAATAGACTGTAATCGACACCTGGCAGTGAGTTAAGTAGATGGTAATAGACACCTGGCATTGAGTTAAATAGATGCTAATAGACACCGGGCAGTGAGTTAAATAGACGGTAATAGACACCTGGGATTGAGTTAAATAGACAGAAATAGGCACCTGGTATTGAGTTAAATAGACGGTAATAGACATAGCATTGAGTTGAATAGACGGTAATAGACACCTGGCAATGAGTTAAATATATGGTAATACACACCTGGCAGTGAGTTAAATAGTTGGTAATAGACACTTGGCATTCAATTGAATAGACGGTAACAGACACCTGGCAGTGAGTTAAATAGACGGTAATAGACACCTGGCATTGAGGTGAATGGACGGTAATAGACACCTGGCAGTGTGTTAAATATTTGGTAATAGACACCTGGCCGTGAGTTAAATAGACGGTAATAGACACCTGGCAGTGAGTTAAATAGACGGAAATAGACACCTGGCAATGAGTGAAATAGACGGCAATAGACACTGGCAGGGAGTTAAATTGACAGAAATAGACACCTGGCAGTGAGTTAAATTGACAGAAATAGACACCTGACAGTGAGTTAAATAGACGGTAATAGACACCTGGCAGTGAGTTAAATTGACAGAAATAGACACCTGATCGTGAGTTAAATAGACGGTAATAGATACCTGGCAGTGAAATGAATAGACTGTAATAGACACCTGGCAGTGAGTTAAATAGATCGTAATAGACAACTGGCAGTGAGTTAAATGGACGGTAATAGACACCTGGCAGTGAGTTAAATAGACGGTAATAGACACCTGGCAGTGAGTTAAATAGACGGATTAGACACCTGGCAGTGAGTTAAATAGACAGAAATAGACACCTGGCAGTGAGTTAAATAGACGGTAATAGACACTGCCAAGTG